>NW_027139222.1:305722-480722 GCF_035084215.1 Heptranchias perlo | reverse complement strand
TCCTATATTATCTTCCTGTCCTGTATTATCTTCCTGTCCTGTATTATTTTCCTGTCCTGTATAATTTTCCTGTCCTGTATTGCTGTTCTGTCCTGTATTATTGTCCTGTATTATTTTCCTGTCCTGTATTATTTTCCTGTCCTGTATTGTTGTTCTGTCCTGTCCTGTATTATTTTCCTGTCCTGTATTATTGTTCTGTCCTGTCCTGTATTATTTTCCTGTCCTGTATTATTTTCCTGTCCTGTATTATTGTCCTGTCCTGTCCTGTATTATTTTCCTATCCTGTATTGTTGTCCTGTCCTGTATTATTGTCCTGTATCATTTTCCTGTCCTGTACTATTTTCCTATCCTGTGTTGTTGTCCTGTCCTGTATTGTTGTTCTGAACTCTCCTGGAATTTTGTCCCCCCCCTGTGTCAATTGTATGATTTATATCAATGAGTGTTAATTGTATTCAGGTGGTGCGTATCGATTTTGGACTCACGTATCCTTTTTATAGGAGAGCTTATCCAGTGTGTGTGTGTGTGTGTCTGTCTGTGTGTATCTGTGTGATTGTCTGTGTGTCTGTGTGTCTGTCTGTGAATAAAGGTTGGAAGTAACTAAAGACCATGCTCCTGTATTCCACCCTTTAACACCAGGCCATCCAATCTCGAACATGGTCGCAGAGGATGGTTGCCTAAAGCTGGAGATTGGAAACTATGATTTTTTTTGGACATAAAACAAAACAAAACGTGAAAGCCTCGTGGCCATTGTGGAAAATGGCAGGAAGCAAGTTTCAATCATCGAGGTCCGATTTCTCTCCGATGTTCTCAGAGTTTGACCCATATGACCAGTGGAAGAATGAGGTTTGATCTGTGGTCACAGGTTATTACTCCACCAAAGGGAAAACAAGGCATGGTCTTGACATCGTCGCTTCCCGAATGAAGTAAGATCAGAAGTAAGGTATTTTCTGAGATGGATGCAGATCTTTTGGATAATGATGAAGGTTTTACCTTTCTAATAGAATTTCTGACCAGATCTATATGAAAGATGACCTGTTAAGTGACTATGAGGCCTGGTCAGCACTTGATAGATTTCGGAAAACGGGCAGTCGTCCAATGGGAGAGCATATCATGGACTTTAACAAATTGTACAAAAGGTTGACAAAGTTCAAATTGGGAATCCCTGGATCGGTACTGGTGTTTAAATTACTGGATTGTGCTAAGGTGTCTCGACTGGTCCTAATTGGCGTTCAGTTCTCAGAAAAGGAGACTCTGTTGGATCAAATGCCTGCTGCCTTCAAAATAATTCCTGGGGAAACAGTCATTCCCTTCAGCCTTCATGGAACAAATGGGGCCTTCCGCTGTGACACAAAGAATGGAAGATTCGATGGGTTACCAGGTTTCGAAATGTTCCAGATACTAAACACAGACACCAGACCAGGTTTCAAAATTTTCAAGAGACCGGACTCAGGCGTCAATATGACAGAAGGATAAAATACAGCCAGATTGGTGATGAAAGCAGGTACAGCAAATACAGTTATATCAACAGAAAACAAAATTGGGACAGAAATAACGGGTGAATGAATTCCAGGAATACCATCAGTAGATGCTTTAGATGTGACTCTAAGTATCATTATGAGGCAAATTACCCAGAGTGAAGACTTTGAAATGACGCATGAAGAAAGTAGTTCTGAGGGAGAGAAGATAATGATGAACATGAACAGATTATACTGGTCACAAGGAGTTTTAATCCTGTGATGAATGTATTAGTCGCAGATTCCTTTAATTGTGCAATGTTAGATAGTTCATGTACTTCAACTGTATGCGGAGTAGATTGGTTAAAATGTTATCTTGATTCACTAAGCAGTGAGGGTCAATGCAAGGGATATAAAAGTTTCCCATGTTTTAGGTTTGGAGATGACAACACCTTGAGGTAATTCCATGTAAGATAGCTGGAATAAGCCATTTTATAAATGCGGATGAGGTCTCTAGTGCGATATCGCTGCTTTTGGGTAAATCGTCCATGAAAAAGGCAAAAATGAAACTTGACATGGAACATGATGAGGCAATCATTGGTTAATTTGCAGTTTACCCAATCAGGGCATTGTTGTATCCCCTTAATAAAACCTGATGTTTCTCATCAGTGTGTTAGACAAGTATTAATGGCATCAGGTGATGAGGATAAGAGAGAAAAAAACAAATTGTCTTAAAGTTATATACAATTTGCACACCCTACTTGTCAATGTTTCAAGATCCTGCTAAAACATGCGGGTGTAGTTGATGAGGACTAGACGAGGCTCAGAGAAGAGATTAGTGAGAACTGTGAAATCTGTAAGAAGTATAGACAGACACCCCCACGTCCTGTTGTAAGTGTTCCATTAGCACGTGACTTTAACAAAGTAGTTGCCATGGATCTAAAGGTATGGGAGAAAGACAGAAATGTTACATTTTAATGACCTGACTACGAGATTTAGTATTTTTACACTAAGTAAGGAGAAGAAGGTTATTCTGGATAAAATTTTGGACAAATGGATAGGGACTAGACTTGGGATACCAGCAAAGTTTTTGACCAATAATGGAGGTGAATTCACTAACGTGGAGTTCAGGGATATGTGTGAGAATATGAATATAATTGTCATGAATACTGTAGCTGAGAGCCCTTTGAGCAATGGTCTTTGTGAAAGGAATCATGCTGTGATTGATAGCATGGTGCATCAAATTTTGGCTGATCGACCAGAGTGTAAATTGTCAACTGCCCTCGCATGGGCAGTTTATGCAAAGCATTCTCTTCAGATGTTGGAGGATACAGTCCTTACCAACTAGTCTATGGGCGCAATCCCAAATTACCTTCTGTTCTTTGTGATAATCCTCCTGCTCTAGAAGATACTATAGTTAGTGCCATTTTTTCTGAGCATTTAAATGCTACGCATGCAGGAAGAGAGGCTTTTATCAAGGCTGAGATATCAGAGAAAATTATACAGCACTGAGGCATTGTATTGGACCATCTGAGACAGAGTTCAATTCAGGAGATTTGGTATACTATAAAAGAGAGGGCCTAGGGAATGGAAAGGCCCGGGTAAGGTAATAGGTTGTGATGGTAAGACAGTACTTGTCCAACAGGCAATCAAACTGTTACGGTTCATTCCTCACGATTAATTGGAATTAATTATAAAATCTCGGACTCTGAGCAGTTGATAGAAGCAAACAAGGCAATTTGTGCTACAGATGTCCATGATTTATTTGTTGAGGTTCATGAGGAACAGACTGAGGTCGATCAAGGGCTGGACAGTGGTAATGTTAGTGATCACGAAACACATGACAGAGCTATCACATCCACAGAACAATTGCCCAAAGTGGGTACACGGGTGACATATGTTCCAGAAGGGACGTATGAATGGAGGGAGGCAACAATTTTGGGTCTTGCAGGCACAGCTACTGATAGGTTTAAAAATTGGTTGAATGATCAGGATGATGGTCATCCAGTGAGGTCCATGGAACTGGCAGAATGGGGTAACAGAGTGGAGAGTATGAAAGTGGAGTCCGAGTAGTGACAGGGAGTCCGGAAGTGAATCTCAGGACAGAAAACGATCACGAATTAGAGACGAAAGAGGGAGATCTCACAGTCGTAGTCCCTACAGACATAGAAGGGGAAGTGGAGGACATAGATTGACTAGTTCAGACAATGAAACAAAGACCACAGAACAGTCACATAACAGAACTAGAAGCAGAAGTCCTCATGATCGTGAAGTTTTGGTGGCTGCCAATAAACTTGAGGATAAACGAGTAAGAGAGGCAAAACAAAGGGAGTTAGATAGTTGGAAAGAATTTGGAGTTTATCCTGAGGTAACAGATAAGGGTCGACCAGCTTTGTCGTCTAAATGGGTTTGTACTGAGAGTCCTTGCAGATGGGACTTATAAGCTAAAGTGAGGTTAGTAGCCAGGGGTTTTGAAGAGAAACTGGGTGATACAGATGTTCGAGTGGACCCTCCCACAGCTGGAAAGGTAATCTTAAAAATCTTTTGACAACATATTGATGGGTGTGTGGGTCACTTGACATAAAAGCTGCATTTCTGCAGGCGATACTTTTCAGAGAGGAGTGTTTCTGAAACCGCCTAAAGAGGCAGCAGATGAGAAGGAAAACTATGGAAACTAAACAAATGGCCTCGGGCCTGAATGAAGCTCCCAGGGTATTGTATTTTTCAGCGAGATCTTTTGCTGAAAATAGGTTGAGTTCAACTAAAATCAGATCCCACCATGTTTTATTGGTATCACAGTGGAAAACTTTCAGGCATCTTCATGATGCATGTTGATGATTTCTGATAGGGTGGTACTATGGGATTTGAGAAATTTGTCATTAATAAAATTAGTTTAATTTAAAATTGGGAGTCAGGCCTGTGAGGCTTTTAAATATATTGGTTGAGAGATTCAGCAGAGTGTGTTTTTTTTTATTTGTTCATGGGATGTGGACGTCGCTGGCGAGGCCAGCATTTATTGCCCATCCCTAATTGCCCTCGAGAAGGTGGTGGTGAGCCGCCTTCTTGAACCGCTGCAGTCCGTGTGGTGACGGTTCTCCCACAGTGCTGTTAGGGAGTTCCAGGATTTTGACCCAGCGACGATGAAGGAACGGCGATATATTTCCAAGTCGGGATGGTGTGTGACTTGGAGGGGAACGTGCAGGTGGTGTTGTTCCCATGTACCTGCTGCTCTTGTCCTTCTAGGTGGTAGAGGTCGCGGGTTTGGGAGGTGCTGTCGAAGAAGCCTTGGCGAGTTGCTGCAGTGCATCCTGTGGATGGTGCACACTGCAGCCACAGTGCGCCGGTGGTGAAGGGAGTGAATGTTTAGGGTGGTGGATGGGGTGCCAATCAAGCGGGCTGCTTTGTCCTGGATGGTGTCAACCTTCTTGAGTGTTGTTGGAGCTGCACTCATCCAGGCAAGTGGAGAGTATTCCATCACACTCCTGACTTGTGCCTTGTAGATGGTGGAAAGGCTTTGGGGAGTCAGGAGGTGAGTCACTCGCCGCAGAATACCCAGCCTCTGACCTGCTCTCGTAGCCACAGTATTTATATGGCTGGTCCAGTTAAGTTTCTGGTCAATGGTGACCCCCAGGATGTTGATGGTGGGGGATTCGGCGATGGTAATGCCATTGAATGTCAAGGGGAGGTGGTTAGATTCTCTCTTGTTGGAGATGGTCATTGCCTGGCACTTATCTGGCGTGAATGTTACTTGCCACCTATGAGCCCAAGCCTGGATGTTGTCCAGGTCTTGCTGCATGCGGGCACGGACTGCTTCATTATCTGAGGGGTTGCGAATGGAACTGAATTGTATTGTCCTGTATTGTTATCCTGTAGTGTATTGTTGTCTTGTATAATAGTCCTGTCCTGCATTGATGTCAGATCCTGGATTGTTGTTTTGTTCTGTCCTGTATTGTTGATCGATCCAATCCTGGATTGTTTTTGTCCTGTCGTGTAGTGTTGTCCTGTCCCACATTGCTGTCCTGCACTGTCCCCCTTTCCTGTATTGTTGCCAGCTCCTTGTTCTGTTCAGTATTGTAATAAGAACATAAGAAATAGGATCAGGAGTAGGCCATCTGGCCCCTCGAGCCTGCTCCGCCATTCAACAAGATCATTGCTGATCTTCTACCTCAACGCCATTTTCCTGCACTATCCCCATATCCCTTGATGCCTTTAATATCTTGAAATCTATCGATCTCTGTTTTGAATATATTCAATGACTGAGCCTCCACAGCCCTCTGGGGAGAGAATTCCAAAGATTCACCACCCTCTGAGTGAAGAAATTTCTCCTCATCTCAGTCCTAAATGGCGTACCCCTTATTCTGAGACTGTGACCCCTGGTTCTAGTCTCCCCAGCCAGGGGAAACATCCTCCCTGCATCTACCCTGTCGAGCCCTGTAAGAATTTTGTCTGTTTCAATGAGATCACCTCTCATTCTTCTAAACTCTAGAGAATACAGGCCTAGTCTACTCAATCTCTCCTCATACGACAATCCCGCCATCCCAGGAATCAGTCTGGTGAACCTTCGTTGCACTCCCTCTATGGCAAGTATATCCTTTCTTAGGTAAGGAGACCAAAATTGTACACAATACTCCAGGTGCGGTCTCACCAAGGCCCTGTATAATTGCAGTAAGACATCTTTACTCCTGTACTCAAATCCTCTTGTACCATTTGCCTTCCGAATTGCTTGCTGCACCTGCATGTTTGCTTTCAGTGACTCGTGTACAAGGACACCCAGGTCCCTTTGAACATCAACATTTCCCAATCTCACCATTTAAAAAATACTCTGCATTTCTGTTTTTCCTACCAAAGTGGATAACTTCACATTTTTCCACATTATATTCCATCTGCCATGTTCTTGCCCATTCACGTAGCCTGTCTGTATCCCCTTGAAGCCTCTTTGCATCCTCCTCACAACTCACAATCCCACCTAGTTTTGTGTCATCAGCAAACTTGGAAATCATTGCTATATATTGTGAACATCTGGGGCCCAAGCACCGATCCCTGCAGTACCCCACTAGTCACTGCCTGCCAACCTGAAAAAGACCCGATTATCCCTACTCTCTGTTTTCTGTCTGTTAACCAATTCTCAATCCATGCCAGTATATTACCCCCAATCCCATGTGCTCTAACTTTGTTCACCAACCTCCTGTGTGGGACCTTATCGAAAGCTTTCTGAAAATCCAAATACACCACATCCATTGGTTCCCCCTCATCTATTCTACGAGATACATCCTCCAAGAATTCTGTCCTCTCCTGTAGTCGTGTCCTCTCCTCTATTGGTCTCCTCTCGGGTCCTCTCCTCTATTGGTCTCCTCTCCTCTCCTCCATTGGTCACCTCTCCTCTCCTCTATTCGACTCCTCTCCTCTCCTCTATTGGTCTCCTCTCCAATCCTATCCTCAATTGGACACCTCTCCTCTCCTGAATTAGTCCGCTCTCGTCTCCTCCATTGGTCAACTCTACTTTCCTCCATTGGTCCCCACTACTCTCCTCCATTGGTCCCCTCTACTCTCCTCCATTGGTCCCCTCTCCTCTCCTCCATTGGTCCCCCCTCCTCTCCTCTATTGGTGTCCTCTCCTCTCCTCTCCTCTATTGGTCTCCTCTCCTTTCCTCACCTCGATTGGTCTCCACTCATCTCCTCTATTGGTCTCCTCTCCTCTCCTCTCCTCAATTGGTCTCCTCTCCTCTCCTCTATTGGACACCTCTCCTCTCCTCTATTGGTGTCCTCTCTTCTCCTCTCCTCTATTGGTGTCCTCTCCTCTCCTCTCGTCTATTGGTCTCTCCTCTCCTCTCCTCGATTGGTCTCCTCTCCTTTATTGGTCTCCTCTGCTCTCCACTCCTCCCCTCTCCTCTATTGGTCTCCTCTCCTCTCCTCTATTGGTCTCCTCTCCTCTCCTCTATTGGTCTCCTCTCCTCTCCTCTATTGGTCTCCTCTCCTCTCCTCTATTGGTCTCCACTGCTCTCCTCTCCTCTATTGGTGTCCTCTTCTCTCCTCTATTGGTCTCCTCTCCTCTATTAGTCTCCTTTCCTCTCCCCTATTGGTCTCCTCTCCTCTCCCCTATTGGTCTCCTTTCCTCTCCTCTATTGGTCTCCTCTCCTCTCCTCTCCTCAATTGGTCTCCTCTCCTCTCCTTTATTGGTCTCCTCTCCTCTCCTCTCCTCCATTGGTGTCCCCTCCTCTCCTCTATTGGTCTCCTCTCCTCTCCTCTATTGGTGCCCTCTCCTCTCCTCTCGTCTATTGGTCTCCTCTCCTCTCCTTTATTGGACCCCTCTCCTCTCCTCTATTGGTCTGCTCTCCTCTCCTCTCCTCTATTGGTCTCCTCTCCTCTCCTCTCGTCTATTGGTCTCCTCTCCTCTCCTCTATTGGACCCCTCTCCTCTCCTCTATTGGTCTCCTCTCCTCTCATCTCCCTATTGGTCTCCTCTCCTCTCCTCTATTGGTCTCCTCTGCTCTCCACTCCTCTCCTCTCCTCGATTGGTCTCCTCTCCTCTCCTTTATTGGTCTCCTCTCCTCTCCTCTGTTGGTGCCTCTCCTCTATTCTCCTCTATTGGTCTCCTCTCCTCTCCTCTCCTCTATTGGTCTCCTCTCCTCCCCTCACCTCGATTGGTCTCCACTCCTCTCCTCTATTGGTCTCCTCTCCTCTCCTCTCCTCTATTGGTCTCCTCTCCTCTCCTCTATTGGTCTCCTCTCCTCTCCTCTATTGGTCTCCTCTCCTCTCCTCTCGTCTATTGGTCTCCTCTCCTCTCCTCTCCTCTATTGGTCTCCTCTCCTCTCCTCTCGTCTATTGGTCTCCTCTCCTCTCCTCTATTGGACCCCTCTCCTCTCCTCTATTGGTCTCCTCTCCTCTCCTCTCCTCTGTTGGTGCCTCTCCTCTCATCTCCACTATTGGTCTCCTCTCCTCTATTGGTCTCCTCTCCTCTATTGGTCTCCTCTCCTCTCCTCTCCTCAATTGGTCTCCTCTCCTCTCCTCTATTGGTCTCCTCTCCTCTCCTCTCCTCTATTGGTGTCCTCTCCTCTCCTCTCGTCTATTGGTCTCCTCTCCTCTCCTCTATTGGACCCCTCTCCTCTCCTCTATTGGTCTCCTCTCCTCTCCTCTCCTCTGTTGGTGCCTCTCCTCTCATCTCCACTATTGGTCTCCTCTCCTCTATTGGTCTCCTCTCCTCTATTGGTCTCCTCTCCTCTCCTCTCCTCTATTGGTCTCCTCTCCTCTCCTCTATTAGTCTCCTTTCCTCTCCCCTATTGGTCTCCTCTCATCTCCACTATTGGTCTCCTCTCCTCGATTGGTCTCCTCTGCTCTCCACTCCTCCCCTCTCCTCTATTGGTCTCCTCTCCTCTCCTCTCCTCTATTGGTCTCCTCTCCTCTCCTCTATTAGTCTCCTTTCATCTCCTCTATTGGTCTCCTCTCCTCTCCTCTCCTCTATTGGTCTCCTCTCCTCTCCTCTCCTCAATTGGACTCCTCTCCTCTCCTCTATTGGTATCCTCTCCTCTCCTCTATGGGTCTCCTCTCCTCTCCTCTATTGGTCTCCTCTCCTCTCCGCGATTGGTCTCCTCTCCTCTCCTCTATTGGTCTCCTCTCCTCTCCTCTCCTCTATTGGTCTCCTCTCCTCTACTCTATTGGACACCTCTCCTCCATTGGTGTCCTCTACACTCCATTATTGGTGTCCCCTCCTCTCCTCTATTGGTGTCCTCTCCTCTCCTCTATTGGTGCCCTCTCCTCTCCTCTCCTCTATTGGTCTCCTCTCCTCTCCTCTATTGGTCTCCTCTCCTCTCCTCTCCTCAATTGGTGTCCTCTCCTCTCCTCTCGTCTATTGGTCTCCTCTCCTCTCCTCTATTGGACCCCTCTCCTCTCCTCTATTGGTCTCCTCTCCTCTCCTCTGTTGGTGCCTCTCCTCTCATCTCCTCTATTGGTCTCCTCTCCTCTATTGGTCTCCTCTGCTCTCCACTTCTCCCCTCTCCTCTATTGGTCTCCTCTCCTCTGCTCTCCTCGATTGGTCTCCTCTCCTCTCCTCTCTTCTGTTGGTGCCTCTGCTCTCATCTCCTCTATTGGTCTCCTCTCCTCTCCTCTATTGGTCTCCTCTCCTCTCCTCTATTGGTCTCCTCTCCTCTCCTCTATTGGTCTCCTCTCCTCTCCTCTATTGTTCTCCACTCCTCTCCTCTCCTCCATTGGTCTCCTCTCCTCTCCTCTATGGGTCTCCTCCCCTCTCCTCTATTGGTGTCCTCTCCTCTACTCGATTGTTCTCCACTCCACTCCTCTCCTCTATTGGTCTCCTCTCCTCTCCTCTATTGGTCTCCTCTCCTCTATTGGTCTCCTCTCCTCTCCGCTATTGGTCTCCTCTCCTCTCCTCTATTGGTCTCCTCTCCTCTACTCTATTGGACACCTCTCCTCCATTGGTGTCCTCTACACTCCATTATTGGTGTCCCCTCCTCTCCTCTATTGATGTCCTCTCCTCTCCTCTATTGGTGTCCTCTCCTCTCCTCTATTGGTGTCCTCCCCTCTCCTCTATTGGTCTCCTCTCCTCTCCTCTATTGGTGTCCTCCCCTCTCCTCTATTGGTCTCCTCTCCTCTCCTCTATTGGTCTCCTCTCCTCTCCTCTATTGGTCTCCTCTCCTCTCCTCTATTGGTCTCCTCTTCTCTCCTCTATTATTCTCCTCTCCTCTCCCCTATTGGTCTCCTCTCTTCTCCCCTATTGGTCTCCTTTCCTCTCCTCTATTGGTCTCCTCTCCTTTATTGGTCTCCTCTCGTCTATTGGTGTCCTCTCCTCTCCTCTATTGGTCTCCTCTCCTCTCCCCTATTGGTCTCCTTTCCTCTCCTCTATTGGTCTCCTCTCCTTTATTGGTCTCCACTCCTCTATTGGTCCCCTCTCCTCTCCTCTATTGGTCCCCTCTCCTCTCATCTATTGGTCTCCTCTCCTCTCCTCTATTGGTATCCTCTCCTCTCCTCTATTGGTCTCCTCTCCTCTCCTCTCCTCTATAGGTGTCCTCTCCTCTCCTCTCCTCCATTGGTCTCCTTTCCTCTCCTCTATTGGACTCTTCTCATCTCCTCTATTGGTCTCCTCTCTCGGTCTCCTCTCCTCTCCTCTATTGGTCTTCTCCCCTCTCCTCTATTGGTCCCTTCTCCTCTCCTCTCCTCTATTGGTCTTCTTTCCTCTGCTCTATTGGTCCCTTCTCCTCTCCTCTCCTCTATTGGTCTCCTCTCCTCTCCTCTATTGGTGTCCTCTCCTCTGCTCTACTCTATTTGTCTCGACTCCTCTCCTCTCCTCCATTGGTCTCCTCTCCTCCCCTCTCCTCTATTGATGTCCTCTCCTGTCCTCTCCTCTATTGTTCTCCTCTCCTCTATTGGTCTCCTCTCCTCTATTGGACTCCTCTCCTCTCCTCTCCTCTATTGGTCTCCTCTCCTCTCCTCCATTGGTCTCCTCTCCTCTCCTCCATTGGTGTCCTCTACACTCCATTATTTGTGTCCCCTCCTCTCCTCTATTGGTGTCCTCTCCTCTCCTATATTTGTGTCCTCTCCTCGACTCTATTGGTCTCCTCTACTCTCCTCGATTGGTCTCCTCTCCTCTCCTCACCTCTATTGGTCTCCACTCCTCTCCTCTATTGGTCTCCTCTCCTCTCCTCTATTGGTCTCCTCTCCTCTATTGGTCTCCTCTCCTCTATTAGTCTCCTCTCCTCTCCCCTATTGGTCTCCTCTCCTCTCCCCTATTGTTCTCCTTTCCTCTCCTCTATTGGTCTCCTCTCCTTTATTGGTCTCCTCTCCTTTATTGGTCTCCTCTCCTCTATTGGTCTCCTCTCCTCTATTGGTGTCCTCTCCTCTCCTCTATTGGTCTCCTCTCCTCTCCTCTATTGGTCTCCTCTCCTCTATTGGTGTCCTCTCCTCTCCTCTATTGGTCTCCTCTCCTCTCCGCTATTGGTCTCCTCTCCTCTCCTATATTGGTCTCCTCTCCTCTCCCCTATTGGTCGCCTCTATTGGTCTCCTCTCCTCTATTGGTGTCCTCTCCTCTCCTCTATTGGTCTCCTCTCCTCTCCTCTATTGGTCTCCTCTCCTCTATTGGTGTCCTCTCCTCTCCTCTATTGGTCTCCTCTCCTCTCCG
Organism: Heptranchias perlo; assembly: GCF_035084215.1. Lineage (NCBI taxonomy): Eukaryota > Metazoa > Chordata > Chondrichthyes > Hexanchiformes > Hexanchidae > Heptranchias > Heptranchias perlo. The sequence goes on along the minus strand of NW_027139222.1, from coordinate 469,144 downwards.
CTATTGGTCTCCTCTCCTCTCCTCTATTGGTCTCCTCTCCTCTCCGCTATTGGTCTCCTCTCCTCTCCTCTATTGGTCTCCTCTCCTCTCCTCTATTGGTCTCCTCTCCTCTATTGGTGTCCTCTCCTCTCCTCTATTGGTCTCCTCTCCTCTCCGCTATTGGTCTCCTCTCCTCTCCTCTATTGGTCTCCTCTCCTCTCCGCTATTGGTCTCCTCTCCTCTCCTCTATTGGTCTCCTCTCCTCTCCTCTATTGGTCGCCTCTATTGGTCTCCACTCCTCTCCTCTCCTCCATTGTTCTCCTCTCCTCCCCTCTCCTCTATTGATGTCCTCTCCTGTCCTCTCCTCTATTGTTCTCCTCTCCTCTATTGGTCTCCTCTCCTCTATTGGTCTCCTCTCCTCTCCTCTATTGGTCTCCTCTCCTCTATTGGTCTCCTCTCCTCTATTGGTCTCCTCTCCTCTCCTCTATTGGTCTCCTCTCCTCTCCTCTATTGGTCTCCTCTCCTCTCCTCTATTGGTCTCCTCTCCTCTCCTCTATTGGTCTCCTCTCCTCTCCTCTATTGGTCTCCTCTTCTTTATTGGTCTCCTCTCCTCTATTGGTCTCCTCTCCTCTATTGGTGTCCTCTCCTCTCCTCTATTGGTCTCCTCTCCTCTCCTCCATTGGTCTCCTCTCCTCTCCTCTATTGGTCTCCTCTCCTCTCCTCTATTGGTCTCCTCTTCTTTATTGGTCTCCTCTCCTCTATTGGTCTCCTCTCCTCTATTGGTGTCCTCTCCTCTCCTCTATTGGTCTCCTCTCCTCTCCTCTATTGGTCTCCTCTCCTCTCCTCCATTGGTGTCCTCTACACTCCATTATTGGTGTCCCCTCCTCTCCTCTATTGGTCTCCTCTACTCTCCTCAATTGGTCTCCTCTCCTCTCCTCTACTCTATTGGTCTCCTCTACTCTACTCAATTGGTGTCCTCTCCTCTCCTCTCCTCTCTTGGACCCCTCTCCTCTCCTCTATTTGTCTCCTCTCCTCTCCTCTGTTGGTGCCTCTCATCTCATCTCCTCCAATGGTCTCCTCTCCTCTCCTCTATTGGTCTCCTCTCCTCTGCTCTCCTCGATTGGACTCCTCTCCTCTTCTCTATTGGTCTCCTCTCCTCTGTTGGTGCCTCTCCTCTCATCTCCTCTATTGGTCTCCACTCCTCTCCTCTCCTCTATTGGTCTCCTCTCCTCTCCTCTATTGGTCTCCTCTCCTCTCCTCTATTGGTCTCCTCCCCTCTCCATTACTGGTCTTCTCTCGTCTCCTCTCCGCTATTGGTCTCCTCTCCTCTCCCCTATTGGTCGCCTGTATTGGTCTCCTCTCCTCTCCTCTATTGATCTCCTCTCCTCTCCTCTATTGGTCTCCTCTCCTCTCCTCTATTGGTCGCCTCTATTGGTCTCCACTCCTCTCCTCTCCTACATTGGTCTCCTCTCCTCCCCTCTCCTCTATTGGTCTCCTCTCCTCTCCTCTGTTGGTCTCCTCTCCTCTCCTCCATTGGTGTCCTCTACACTCCATTATTGGTGTCCCCTCCTCTCCTCTATTGGTCTCCTCTCCTCTCCTCCATTGGTGTCCTCTACACTCCATTATTGGTGTCCCCTCCTCTCCTCTATTGGTCTCCACTCCTGTCCTCTATTGGTCTCCTCTCCTCTCCTCTATTGGTCGCCTCTATTGGTCTCCACTCCTCTCCTCTCCTACATTGGTCTCCTCTCCTCCCCTCTCCTCGAATGGTCTCCTCTCCTCTCCTCTATTGGTCTCCTCTCCTCTCCTCTATTGGTCTCCTCTCCTCTCCTCCATTGGTGTCCTCTACACTCCATTATTGGTCTCCTCTACTCTCCTCAATTGGTCTCCTCTCCTCTCCTCTACTCTATTGGTCTCCTCTACTCTACTCAATTGGTGTCCTCTCCTCTCCTCTCCTCTCTTGGACCCCTCTCCTCTCCTCTATTTGTCTCCTCTCCTCGCCTCTGTTGGTGCCTCTCATCTCATCTCCTCCAATGGTCTCCTCTCCTCTCCTCTATTGGTCTCCTCTCCTCTGCTCTCCTCGATTGGTCTCCTCTCCTCTTCTCTATTGGTCTCCTCTCCTCTGTTGGTGCCTCTCCTCTCATCTCCTCTATTGGTCTCCACTCCTCTCATCTCCTCTATTGGTCTCCACTCCTCTCCTCTCCTCTATTGGTCTCCTCTCCTCTCCTCTATTGGTCTCCTCCCCTCTCCATTACTGGTGTCCTCTCCTCTCCTCTATTGGTCTCCACTGCTCTCCTCTCCTCTATTGGTGTCCTCTCCTCTCCCCTATTGGTCTCCTCTCCTCTCCTTTATTGGTCTCCTCTCCTCTATTGGTCTCCTCTCCTCTCCTCTATTGGTCTCCTCTCCTCTCCACTATTGGTCTCCTCTCCTCTCCTCTATTGGTCTCCTCTCCTCTCCTCTATTGGTCTCCTGTCCTCTCCTCTCCTCTATTGGTCTCCTCTCCTCTCCTCTATTGGTCTCCTCTACTCTATTAGTCTCCTCTCCTCTCCGCAATTGGTCTCCTCTCCTCTCCTCTATTGGTCTCCTCTCCTCTCCTCTATTGGTCTCCTCTACTCTATTAGTCTCCTCTCCTCTCCGCAATTGGTCTCCTCTCCTCTCCTCTATTGGTCTCCTCTCCTCTCCTCTCCTCTCCTCTATTGATCTCCTCTCCTCTCCTCTTTTGGTCCCCTCTCCTCTCATCTATTGGTCCCCTCTCCTCTCCTCTATTGGTCTCCTCTCCTCTATTGGTCTCCTCTCCTCTATTGGTCTCCTCTCCTCTCCTCTATTGGTCTCCTCTCCTCTCCTCTATTGGTCCCCTCTCCTCTCCTCTATTGGTCTCCTCTCCTCTATTGGTCTCCTCTCCTCTATTGGTCTCCTCTCCTCTCCTCTATTGGTCTCCTCTCCTCTCCTCTATTGGTCGCCTCTATTGATCTCCTCTCCTCTGCTCTATTTGTCTTCTCTCCTCTCCTCTATTGGTCCCTTCTCCTCTCCTCTCCTCGATAGGTCTCCTCTCCTCTCCTCTATTGGTCTCCTCTCCTCTCTTCTCCTCTCCTCAATTGGTCTCCTCTCCTATCCTCTATTGGTCTCCTCTCCTCTGCTCTTCTCTATTGGTCTCCTCTCCTCTGCTCTCCTCTATTGGTCTCCTCTCCTCTCCTCTCCTTTATTGGTCTCCTCTCCTCTCCTCTATTGGTGTCCTCTCCTCTCCTCTCCTTTATTGGTCTCCTCTCCTCTGCTCTTCTCTATTGGTCTCCTCTCCTCTGCTCTCCTCTATTGGTCTCGTCTCCTCTCCTCGATTGGTCTCCTCTCTTCTCCTCTATTGGTGTCCTCTCCTCTCCTCTATTGGTCTCCTCTCCTCTCCTCTATTGGTCTCCTCTCCTCTCCTCTATTGGTCTCCTCTCCTCTCCTCTATTGGTGTCCTCTCCTCTCCTCTATTGGTCTCCTCTCCTCTCCTCTATTGGTCTCCTCTCCTCTCCTCTATTGGTGTCCTCTCCTCTACTCTCCTCTATTGGTCTCCTTTCCTCTCCTCTGCTGGTGTCCTCTCCACTCTCCTCCTCACTTGGTCTCCTCTCCTCTCCTCTATTGGTCTCCTCTCCTCTCCTCTATTGGTCTCCTCTCCTCTCCTCTATTCGTCCCCTCTCCTCTATTGATCTCCTCTCCTCTCCTCTCCTCTCCTCTATTGGTCTCCTCTCCTCTCCTCTCCTCAATTGTTCTCCTCTCCTCTCCTCTATTGCTGTCCTCTCCTCTCCTCTCCTCTATTGGTGTCCTCTCCTCTCCTCTCCTCTATTGGTGTCCTCTCCTCTCCTCTCCTCAATTTTTCTCCTCTGCTCTCTCGGTCTCCTCTCCTCTCCTCTATTGGTCTCCTCCCCTCTCCTCTCCTCTATTGGTGTCCTCTCCTCTCCTCTCCTCTATTGGTCTCCTCTCCTCTATTGGTCTCCTCTCCTCTCCTCTATTGGTCTCCACTCCTCTCCTCTCATCGATTGGTCTCCTCTCCTCTCCTCCATTGGTCTCATCTCCTCTATTGATCTCCTCTCCTCTCCTCTATTGATCTCCTCTCCTCTCCTCTATTGGTGTCCTCTCCTCTCCTCAATTTTTCTCCTCTGCTCTCTCGGTCTCCTCTCCTCTCCTCTATTGGTCTCCTCCCCTCTCCTCTCTTCTATTGGTCTCCTCTCTTCTCCTCTATTGGTCTTCTCTTCTCTCCTCTCCTCTATTGGTCTCCACTCCTCTCCTCTCATCGATTGGTCTCCTCTCCTCTCCTCTATTGGTCTCCTCTCCTCTCCTCTATTGGTCTCCTCTCCTCTCCTCTATTGGTCTCCTCTCCTCTCCTCTATTGGTCTCCTCTCCTCTCCTCTATTGGTCTCCTCTCCTCTCCTCTATTGGTCTCCTCTCCTCTATTGGTCGCCTTTCCTCTCCTCTCCTCTATTGATCTCCTCTCCTCTCCTCTCCTCTATTGGTGTCCTCTCCTCTCCTCTCCTCAATTTTTCTCCTCTGCTCTCTCGGTCTCCTCTCCTCTCCTCTACTGGTCTCCTCCCCTCTCCTCTCTTCTATTGGTCTCCTCTCTTCTCCTCTATTGGTCTTCTCTTCTCTCCTCTCTTCTATTGGTCTCCTCTCCTCTTCTCTATTGGTGTCCTCTCCTCTCCTCTCCTCTATTGGTCTCCTCTCCTCTCCTCTACTGGTCTCCTCTCCTCTCTCGGTCTCCTCTCCTCTCCTCTCCTCTATTGGTCTCCTCCCCTCTCCTCTCCTCTATTGATCTCCTCTCCTCTCCTCTATTGGTCTCCTCTCCTCTCCTCTATTGGTCGCCTCTATTGGTCTCCACTCCTCTCCTCTCCTACATTGGTCTCCTCTCCTCCCCTCTCCTCTATTGGTCTCCTCTCCTCTCCTCTGTTGGTCTCCTCTCCTCTCCTCCATTGGTGTCCTCTACACTCCATTATTGGTGTCCCCTCCTCTCCTCTATTGGTCTCCTCTCCTCTCCTCCATTGGTGTCCTCTACACTCCATTATTGGTGTCCCCTCCTCTCCTCTATTGGTCTCCACTCCTGTCCTCTATTGGTCTCCTCTCCTCTCCTCTATTGGTCGCCTCTATTGGTCTCCACTCCTCTCCTCTCCTACATTGGTCTCCTCTCCTCCCCTCTCCTCGAATGGTCTCCTCTCCTCTCCTCTATTGGTCTCCTCTCCTCTCCTCTATTGGTCTCCTCTCCTCTCCTCCATTGGTGTCCTCTACACTCCATTATTGGTCTCCTCTACTCTCCTCAATTGGTCTCCTCTCCTCTCCTCTACTCTATTGGTCTCCTCTACTCTACTCAATTGGTGTCCTCTCCTCTCCTCTCCTCTCTTGGACCCCTCTCCTCTCCTCTATTTGTCTCCTCTCCTCGCCTCTGTTGGTGCCTCTCATCTCATCTCCTCCAATGGTCTCCTCTCCTCTCCTCTATTGGTCTCCTCTCCTCTGCTCTCCTCGATTGGTCTCCTCTCCTCTTCTCTATTGGTCTCCTCTCCTCTGTTGGTGCCTCTCCTCTCATCTCCTCTATTGGTCTCCACTCCTCTCATCTCCTCTATTGGTCTCCACTCCTCTCCTCTCCTCTATTGGTCTCCTCTCCTCTCCTCTATTGGTCTCCTCCCCTCTCCATTACTGGTGTCCTCTCCTCTCCTCTATTGGTCTCCACTGCTCTCCTCTCCTCTATTGGTGTCCTCTCCTCTCCCCTATTGGTCTCCTCTCCTCTCCTTTATTGGTCTCCTCTCCTCTATTGGTCTCCTCTCCTCTCCTCTATTGGTCTCCTCTCCTCTCCACTATTGGTCTCCTCTCCTCTCCTCTATTGGTCTCCTCTCCTCTCCTCTATTGGTCTCCTGTCCTCTCCTCTCCTCTATTGGTCTCCTCTCCTCTCCTCTATTGGTCTCCTCTACTCTATTAGTCTCCTCTCCTCTCCGCAATTGGTCTCCTCTCCTCTCCTCTATTGGTCTCCTCTCCTCTCCTCTATTGGTCTCCTCTACTCTATTAGTCTCCTCTCCTCTCCGCAATTGGTCTCCTCTCCTCTCCTCTATTGGTCTCCTCTCCTCTCCTCTCCTCTCCTCTATTGATCTCCTCTCCTCTCCTCTTTTGGTCCCCTCTCCTCTCATCTATTGGTCCCCTCTCCTCTCCTCTATTGGTCTCCTCTCCTCTATTGGTCTCCTCTCCTCTATTGGTCTCCTCTCCTCTCCTCTATTGGTCTCCTCTCCTCTCCTCTATTGGTCCCCTCTCCTCTCCTCTATTGGTCTCCTCTCCTCTATTGGTCTCCTCTCCTCTATTGGTCTCCTCTCCTCTCCTCTATTGGTCTCCTCTCCTCTCCTCTATTGGTCGCCTCTATTGATCTCCTCTCCTCTGCTCTATTTGTCTTCTCTCCTCTCCTCTATTGGTCCCTTCTCCTCTCCTCTCCTCGATAGGTCTCCTCTCCTCTCCTCTATTGGTCTCCTCTCCTCTCTTCTCCTCTCCTCAATTGGTCTCCTCTCCTATCCTCTATTGGTCTCCTCTCCTCTGCTCTTCTCTATTGGTCTCCTCTCCTCTGCTCTCCTCTATTGGTCTCCTCTACTCTATTAGTCTCCTCTCCTCTCCGCAATTGGTCTCCTCTCCTCTCCTCTATTGGTCTCCTCTCCTCTCCTCTATTGGTCTCCTCTACTCTATTAGTCTCCTCTCCTCTCCGCAATTGGTCTCCTCTCCTCTCCTCTATTGGTCTCCTCTCCTCTCCTCTCCTCTCCTCTATTGATCTCCTCTCCTCTCCTCTTTTGGTCCCCTCTCCTCTCATCTATTGGTCCCCTCTCCTCTCCTCTATTGGTCTCCTCTCCTCTATTGGTCTCCTCTCCTCTATTGGTCTCCTCTCCTCTCCTCTATTGGTCTCCTCTCCTCTCCTCTATTGGTCCCCTCTCCTCTCCTCTATTGGTCTCCTCTCCTCTATTGGTCTCCTCTCCTCTATTGGTCTCCTCTCCTCTCCTCTATTGGTCTCCTCTCCTCTCCTCTATTGGTCGCCTCTATTGATCTCCTCTCCTCTGCTCTATTTGTCTTCTCTCCTCTCCTCTATTGGTCCCTTCTCCTCTCCTCTCCTCGATAGGTCTCCTCTCCTCTCCTCTATTGGTCTCCTCTCCTCTCTTCTCCTCTCCTCAATTGGTCTCCTCTCCTATCCTCTATTGGTCTCCTCTCCTCTGCTCTTCTCTATTGGTCTCCTCTCCTCTGCTCTCCTCTATTGGTCTCCTCTCCTCTCCTCTCCTTTATTGGTCTCCTCTCCTCTCCTCTATTGGTGTCCTCTCCTCTCCTCTCCTTTATTGGTCTCCTCTCCTCTGCTCTTCTCTATTGGTCTCCTCTCCTCTGCTCTCCTCTATTGGTCTCGTCTCCTCTCCTCGATTGGTCTCCTCTCTTCTCCTCTATTGGTGTCCTCTCCTCTCCTCTATTGGTCTCCTCTCCTCTCCTCTATTGGTCTCCTCTCCTCTCCTCTATTGGTCTCCTCTCCTCTCCTCTATTGGTGTCCTCTCCTCTCCTCTATTGGTCTCCTCTCCTCTCCTCTATTGGTCTCCTCTCCTCTCCTCTATTGGTGTCCTCTCCTCTACTCTCCTCTATTGGTCTCCTTTCCTCTCCTCTGCTGGTGTCCTCTCCACTCTCCTCCTCACTTGGTCTCCTCTCCTCTCCTCTATTGGTCTCCTCTCCTCTCCTCTATTGGTCTCCTCTCCTCTCCTCTATTCGTCCCCTCTCCTCTATTGATCTCCTCTCCTCTCCTCTCCTCTCCTCTATTGGTCTCCTCTCCTCTCCTCTCCTCAATTGTTCTCCTCTCCTCTCCTCTATTGCTGTCCTCTCCTCTCCTCTCCTCTATTGGTGTCCTCTCCTCTCCTCTCCTCTATTGGTGTCCTCTCCTCTCCTCTCCTCAATTTTTCTCCTCTGCTCTCTCGGTCTCCTCTCCTCTCCTCTATTGGTCTCCTCCCCTCTCCTCTCCTCTATTGGTGTCCTCTCCTCTCCTCTCCTCTCCTCTATTGGTCTCCTCTCCTCTATTGGTCTCCTCTCCTCTCCTCTATTGGTCTCCACTCCTCTCCTCTCATCGATTGGTCTCCTCTCCTCCATTGGTCTCATCTCCTCTATTGATCTCCTCTCCTCTCCTCTATTGATCTCCTCTCCTCTCCTCTATTGGTGTCCTCTCCTCTCCTCAATTTTTCTCCTCTGCTCTCTCGGTCTCCTCTCCTCTCCTCTATTGGTCTCCTCCCCTCTCCTCTCTTCTATTGGTCTCCTCTCTTCTCCTCTATTGGTCTTCTCTTCTCTCCTCTCCTCTATTGGTCTCCACTCCTCTCCTCTCATCGATTGGTCTCCTCTCCTCTCCTCTATTGGTCTCCTCTCCTCTCCTCTATTGGTCTCCTCTCCTCTCCTCTATTGGTCTCCTCTCCTCTCCTCTATTGGTCTCCTCTCCTCTCCTCTATTGGTCTCCTCTCTTCTCCTCTATTGGTCTTCTCTTCTCTCCTCTCCTCTATTGGTCTCCACTCCTCTCCTCTCATCGATTGGTCTCCTCTCCTCTCCTCTATTGGTCTCCTCTCCTCTCCTCTATTGGTCTCCTCTCCTCTCCTCTATTGGTCTCCTCTCCTCTCCTCTATTGGTCTCCTCTCCTCTCCTCTATTGGTCTCCTCTCCTCTATTGGTCGCCTTTCCTCTCCTCTCCTCTATTGATCTCCTCTCCTCTCCTCTCCTCTATTGGTGTCCTCTCCTCTCCTCTCCTCAATTTTTCTCCTCTGCTCTCTCGGTCTCCTCTCCTCTCCTCTACTGGTCTCCTCCCCTCTCCTCTCTTCTATTGGTCTCCTCTCTTCTCCTCTATTGGTCTTCTCTTCTCTCCTCTCTTCTATTGGTCTCCTCTCCTCTTCTCTATTGGTGTCCTCTCCTCTCCTCTCCTCTATTGGTCTCCTCTCCTCTCCTCTCCTCTACTGGTCTCCTCTCCTCTCTCGGTCTCCTCTCCTCTCCTCTCCTCTATTGGTCTCCTCCCCTCTCCTCTCTTCTATTGGTCTCCTCTCCTCTCCTCTATTGGTCTTCTCTTCTCTCCTCTCTTCTGTTGGTGTCCTCTCCTCTCTAGGTCTCCTCTCCTCTCCTCTATTGGTCTCCTCTCCTCCATTGGTCTCCTCTCCTCTCCTCTATTGGTCTCCTCTCCTCTCCTCTATTGGTCTCCTCTCCTCTATTGGTCTCCTCTCCTCTATTGATCTCCTCTCCTCTGCACTGTTGGTCTCCTCTGCTCTCCTCTCCTCTATTGGTCTCCTCTCGTCTCCTCTATTGGTCTAATCTCCTCAATAGGTCTCCTCTTCTCTTCTCTCCTCTTTGGTCTCCTCTACTCAATTGGTCTCCTCTTCTCTCCTCTTCTCTATTGATCTCCTCAGCTCAATTGGTCTCCTCTTCTCTCCTCTCCTCTATTGGTCTTCTCTGCTCTCCTCTCCTCTCCTCTATTGTTCTCCTCTCCTCTCCTCTGTTGGTCTTCTCTGCTCTCCTCTCCTCTGCTCTCCTCTATTGGTCTCCTCTCATCTCCTCTATTGGTCTCCTCTCCTCTCCTTTATTGGTCTCCTCTCCTCTCCTCCATTGGTCTCCTCTCCTCTCCTCTCCACGATTGGTCTCCTCTCCTCTCTTGGTCTCCACTCCTCTCCTCTCTTGGTCTCCTCTCCTCTCCTCTCTTGGTCTCCTCTCCTATCCTCTCTTGGTCTCCTCTCCTCTCCTCTCTTATTCTGCTCTCCTCTCCTCTCCACTAATGGTCTCCTCTCATCTCCTCTCTTGGTCTCCTCTCCTCTCAACTATTGGTCTCCTCTCCTCTCCTCTCCTCTCTTGGTCTCCTCTCCTCTCCACTATTGGTCTCCTCTCCTCTCCTCTCCTCTATTGGTCGCCTCTCCTCTCTTCTCCTCTCCTCTATTGGTCTCCTCTCCTATCCTCTATTGGTCTCCTCTCCTCTGCTCTCCTCTATTGGTCTCGTCTCCTCTCCTCGATTGGTCTCCTCTCCTCTCCTCGATTGGTCTCCTCTCCTCTCCTCTATTGGTCTCCTCTCCTCTCCTCTATTGGTCTCCTCTCCTCTCCTCTATTGGTCTCCTCTCCTCTCCTCTATTGGTCGCCACTCCTCTCCTCTATTGGCCTCCACTCCTCTCCTCTCCTCTATTGGTCTCCTCTCCTCTCCTTAATTGGTCTCCTCTCCTCTACTCTCCTCTATTGGTCTCCTCTCCTCTCCTCTGCTGGTGTCCTCTCCACTCTTCTCCTCAATTGGTCTCCTCTCCTCTCCTCTATTGGTCTCCTCTCCTCTCCTCGATTGGTCTCCTCTCCTCTCCTCTATTGGTCTCCTCTCCTCTATTGGTCTCCTCTCCTCTCCTCTCCTTAATTGTTCTCCTCTCCTCTCCTCTATTGGTCTCCTCTCCTCTCCTCTATTGGTCTCCACTCCTCTCCTCTCATCGATTGGTCTCCTCTCCTCTCCTCTATTGGTCTCCTCTCCTCTCCTCTATTGGTCTACTCTCCTCTCCTCTATTGGTGTCCTCTCCTCTGCTCTATTGGTCTCCTCTCCTCTCCTCTTCTCTATTGGTGTCCTCTCCTCTCCTCTCCTCGACTGGTCTCCTCTCCTCTCTCGGTCTCCTCTCCTCTCCTCTATTGGTCTCCTCCCCTCTCCTCTCTTCTATTGGTCTCCTCTCCTCTCCTCTATTGGTCTTCTCTTCTCTCCTCTCTTCTGTTGGTGTCCTCTCCTCTCTAGGTCTCCTCTCCTCTCCTCTATTGGTCTCCTCTCCTCTCCTCTATTGGTCTCCTCTCCTCTCCTCCATTGGTCTCCTCTCCTCTCCTCTATTGGTCTCCTCTCCTCTCCTCTATTGATCTCCTCTCCTCTGCTCTGTTGGTCTCCTCTGCTCTCCTCTCCTCTATTGGTCTCCTCTTGTCTCCTCTATTGGTCTCCTCTCCTCAATTGGTCTCCTCTTCTCTTCTCTCCTCTTTTGGTCTCCTCTACTCAATTGGTCTCCTCTTCTCTCCTCTCCTCTATTGATCTCCTCCCCTCAATTGGTCTCCTCTTCTCTCCTCTCCTCTCCTCTATTGGTCTTCTCTGCTCTCCTCTCCTCTCCTCTATTGGTCTCCTCTCCTCTCCTCTGTTGGTCTTCTCTGCTCTCCTCTCCTCTCCTCTCCTCTCTTGGTCTCCTCTCCTCTCCTCTCATGGTCTCCTCTCCTCTCCTCTCTTGGTCTCCTCTCCTCTCGTCTCTTATTCTGCTCTCCTCTCCTCTCCACTAATGGTCTCCTCTCCTCTCCTCTCTTGGTCTCCTCTCCTCTCCACTATTGGTCTCCTCTCCTCTCCTCTCTTGGTCTCCTCTCCTCTCAACTATTGGTCTCCTCTCCTCTCCTCTATTGGTCTCCTCTCCTCTCCTCTATTGGTCTCCTCTCCTCTCCTCTCCTCTCTTGGTCTCCTCTCCTCTCCACTATTGGTCTCCTCTCCTCTCCTCTCTTATTCTCCTCTCCTCTCCTCTCTTATTCTCCTCTCCTCTCCTCTCTCGGTCTCCTCTCCTCTCCTCTCTCGGTCTCCTCTCCTCTCCTCTATTGGTCTCCTCTCCTCTCCACTATTGGTCTCCTCTCCTCTCCTCTCTTGGTCTCCTCTCCTCTCCACTATTGGTCTCCTCTCCTCTCCTCTCCTCTATTGGTCTCCTCTCCTCTCCTCTCTTGGTCTCCTCTCCTCTCCTCTCTTGGTCTCCTCTCCTCTCCTCTCCTCTCTTGGTCTCCTCTCCTCTCCTCTCCTCTATTGGTCTCCTCTCCTCTCCTCTCTTGGTCTCCTCTCCTCTCCTCTCCTCTCTTGGTCTCCTCTCCTCTCCTCTCCTCTCTTGGTCTCCTCTCCTCTCCACTATTGGTCTCCTCTCCTCTCCTCTCCACTATTGGTCTCCTCTCCTCTCCTCTCTTGGTCTCCTCTCCTCTCCACTATTGGTCTCCTCTCCTCTCCTCTCCACTATTGGTCTCCTCTCCTCTCTTGGTGTCCTCTCCTGTATTTTGTTGTCATGTCCTGTCTGGTGTTTTGAACTGCCCTGCCTTGTCATCCTCTCCGGTTCTCTATTTTCCTGCACTGAATTGTGGTCTGGTATTGTTATCCTCATGCAGAATTGCATAGAATTTACAGCACAGAAACAGGCCATTCAGCCCAACTGGTCCATGCTGGTCTTTATGCTCCACACGAGCCTCCTCCCACCTTTCTTCATCTCACCCTATCAACATATCCTTCTATTCCTTTCTCCCTCATGTGTTTATCCAGCTTCCCCTTAAATGCCTCTATGTTATTCGTCTCAACTACTCCTTGTGGTAGTGAGTTCCACATTCTCACCACTCTCTGGGTAAAGAAGTTTCTCCTGAATTCCTTATTGGATTTATTATTGACTATCTTATATTAATGACCCCTAATTCTGGTCTCCCCCACAAGTGGAAACATCTTCTCCACGTCTACCCTATCAAACTCTTTCACAATCTTAAAGACCTCGATCAGGTCACCCCTCAGTCTTCTCTTTTCTAGAGAAAAGAGCCCCAGCCTGTTCAATCTTTCCTGATAGGTATAACCTCTCAGTTCTGGTATCATCCTAGTAAATCTTTTTTGCACCTTCTCCAGTGCCTCTATATCCTTTTTATAATATGGAGACCAGAACTGTTCACAGTACTCCAAGTGTGGTCTAACCAAGGTTCTATACAAGTTTAATATAACTTCCCTGCTTTTCAATTCTATCCCTCTAGAAATGAACCCAGTGCTTGGTTTGCCTTTTTATGGCCTTATTAACCTGCGTTGCTACTTTTAGTGATTTGTGTATCTGTCCCCCCAGATCCCTCTGATCCTCTACCCTATTTAGACTCTTATTATCCGAGCAGTATGTGGTCTCCTTATTCTTCTTACCAAAATGTACCACCTCACACTTATCTATATTGAAATTCATTTGCTAATTACACGCCCATTCTGGACGTTTATTAGAGTCTTCCTGTATTTTGTCGCTGTCCTCCTCAGTATTAACTATAAGAACAGAAGAAATAGGAGCAGGAGTAGGCCATACGGCCCCTTGAGCCTGCTCCGCCATTCAATCAGATCATGTGTAAGGAGTCTTACAACGCCAGGTTATAGTCCAACAGCTTTATTTGAAATCACAAGCTTTCGGAGCTTTCCTCCTTCATCACCTGTACTCCAACCTCCTTGCAATAAAGGCCAACATGCCATTAGCTTTCCTAATTGCTTGTTGTACCTGCGTGTTAACTTTCTGAGTTTCGTGTACGAGGACACCCAAATCTCTCTGAATACCAACATTTCTTAGTCTTACCTTTTCCTAAAATATTCTGTTTTTCGTTTCTTCCTACCAAAGTGAATAACCTCACATTTCCCCACATTATACTCCATCTGCCACCTTCTTGCCCACTCACTTAACCTGACTCTATCCCTTTGCAGGCTCTTTGTGTCCTCCTCACAGCTTACTTTCCCACCTAGCTTTGTATCGTCAGCAAACTTGGATACATTACACTCGGTCCCTTCATCTAAGTCATTAATATAGATTGTAAATAGCTGAGGTCCAAGCACTGATCCTTGCGGCACCCCACTAGTTACAGCCTGCCAACCCGAAAATGACCCGTTTATTCCTACTCTCTGTTTTCTGTCTGTTAACCAATCCTCTACCAATGCTGATATATTAACCCCAACCCCATGAGCCCTTATCTTGTGTAACAACCTTATCGAATGCATTTTGAAAATCCAAATATACTACATCCACTGGTTCCCCTTTATCTACCCTGCGAGTTACACCCTCAAAAAACTCTAATAAATTTGTCATGCATGATTTCCCCTTCATAAACTATGTTGACTCTGCCTAATCATATTATGATTTTCTAAATGCCCTGTCACTACGTCCTTAATAATAGATTCTAGCATTTTCCTTACGACTGATGTCAGGCTAACTCGCCTGTCGTTCCCTGTTTTCTCTCTCCCTCCTTTCTTGAATAGCGGGGTGACATTTGCTACCTTCCAATCCACGGGGACCATTCCAGAATCCAAGGAATTCTAGAAGATCAAAACCAATGCATCCACTATCTCTGCAGCCACCTCTTAAAACCCGAGGGTGTAGACCATCAGGTCCAGGGGATTTGTTGGCTTTTAGTCCCATTAATTTCTCCAGTACTTTTTCTTTACTAATTTTAATTACTTTAAGTTCCTCCCTCTCATTAGACCCTTGGTTCCCCACTATTTCCAGCATGTTTTTTGTGTCTTCTACTGTGAACACAGATATAAAATATTTGTTTAACTTCTCTGCCATTTCCTGATTCCCCATTATTATTTCTCCAGTCTCAGCCTTTAAGGGACCAACGTTTACTTTCACTAATCTCCTCCTTTATACTTACTTGTAGAAGCTCTTACAATCTGTTTTTATATTTCTTGCTAGTTTACTCTCACATTCTATTTTCTCCCTCGTCATCAATTTTTTGGTCATCCTTTGCTGATTTCTAAAACCCTCCCAATCCTCAGACTTACTACTCTTTTTGGCAACATTGTAAGCTTCTTTTTTAATCTAATACTATCCTTAACTTCTCTTGTTAGTCACAGTTAGATCACTTTTCCTGTGGAGTTTTTATTCCTCAAGGGAAAGTATATTCATTGAGAATTATGAATTATTTCTTGCAATATTCGCCATTGTTTATCTACCGTCATATCTTTTAATCTAATTTCCCAATCAACCATACCCAACTCGCTCCTCATACCTACGTAATTGGCTTTGTTTAAATTTAAGACCCTAGTTTCAGACTTAACTACATCATTCTCAAACTCAATATGAAATTCTATCATATTATGATCACTCTGCCCCAGAGGATCCTTAACTAGAAGATTACTAATTAACCCTGTCTCATTACACAACACTAGATCTAAAATAGTCTGTTCCTTAGTTGGTTCCTCGAAATATTGTTCTAGAAAACTCGAATACATTCCATGAACTCGTCCTCCAAACTACTTTTGCCAATTTGATTTGCCCAGTCTATATGAAGACTTAAGTCCCCCCATGATTATTGCATTACCCTTGTTACATGCTCCTCTAATTTTCTGATTTATACTCTGTCCAACACTATAACTACTGTTAGGGGCCCTGTAAACTACTCCCACCAGTGTTTCCTGCCCCTTAATGTTTCTTAGCTCCTCCCATACTGATTCTACTTCCTGATCCTCCGACTAAGACCCTCTCTCACCACTCTCCTTATCTCATCCTCTATTATCAGGGCTCCCCCACCCCCGCCTCCTTTTCCATTCTCCCTGTCTTTTCGAAACATCATGTACCCTGGAATATTTAGTTCCCAACCTTGGTCACCTTGTAACCATGTCTCTAACAGTTATTAGATCAAACCCATTTATCTCTCTTTGTGCCACTAATTCATCTATCCTGTTACGGGTGTTTTTGCGACTGGAAGGCGGTTTCCAGTGGGGTACCGCAGGGCTCGGTACTAGGTCCTTTTGCTTTTTGTGGTATACATTAACGATTTGGACTTAAATGTAGGGGGCATGATTAAGAAATTCGCAGATGACACAAAAATAGGCCGTGTGGTTGATAGTGAGGAGGAAAGCTGTAGACTGCAGGAAGATATCAATGGACTGGTCAGATGGGCAGAAAAGTGGGAAATGGAATTCAATCCGGAGAAGTGTGAGGTAATGCATTTGGGGAGAGCAAACAAGGCAAGGGAGTACACAATAAATGGGAGGATACTGAGAGGTGTAGAGAAAGTGAGGGACCTTGGAGTGCATGTCCACAGATCCCTGAAGGTAGCAGGACAGGTAGAGAAGGTGGTTAAAAAGGCATACGGGATACTTTCCTTTATTAGCTGAGGCATAGAATATAAGAGCAGGGAGGTTATGCTGGAACTGAATAAAACATTAGTTAGGCCACAGCTTGAGTACTGCGTTCAGTTCTGGTCACCACATTACAGGAAGGATGTAATTGCACTAGAGAGGGTACAGAGGAGATTTACGAGGATGTTGCCAGGACTGGAGAATTTTAGCTATGATGACAGATTGGATAGACTGGGGTTGTTTTCCTTGGAACAGAGGAGGCTGAGGGGAGATTTAATTGAGGTGTATAAAATTATGAGGGGCCTTGGTAGAGTGGATAGGAAGGACCTATTTCCCTTAGCGGAGGGGTCAATAACCAGGAGGCATAGATTTAAAGTGATTGGTAGAAGGATTAGAGCGGAAATGAGGAAAGATTTTTTTCACCCAGAGGGTGGTGGGGGTCTGGAACTCACTGCCCGAGAGGGTGGGAGAGGCAGAAACCCTCAACTCATTAAAAAAATCCCTGGATGTGCACCTGAAGAGCCTCGACCTGCAGAGCTACAGACCAAATGCGGGAAAGTGGGATTAGGCTGGATGGCTCGTTTCTCAGCCAGTGCAGACACGATGGGCCGAATGGCCTCCTTCTGTGCTGTAAATATTCTATGATTCTATGAATGCTCCATGTATTCAGATATAGCACCTTTAATTAGAACTTTTTACTATTTTCCCCGATGTGACCTTAGTCACTAATGCTCTATTACCTTTGTTAAACTCTCTGTCCCTTCCTGACACACTCTGCCTGTTTTTATCCAAATCAATCCTCTGCCCTACAGCCTTGACTTTTCTCTTCAGACTGATAAATTTATCCTTACCTGACCCCTCCCCCCACTTATTAGTTTAAAGTCCTATCTCCAGCCCTAGCTATTCGATTCGCGAGGTCACTGGTCCCAGCCTGGTTTAAGTGGAGCCCGTCCCAATGGAACAGCTCCCTCTTTCCCCAGTACTGGTACCAGTGCCCCATGAATCAAACCCCCTGTCTCCCAAACCACTCTTTGAGCCATGCATTTAACCATCTAATCTGTTTGTCCTGATGCCAATTTGCACGTGGCTCAGGTAGTAATCCAGAGATTATTAACTTTGAGGTTCTTCTAATTTGGACCTTAGCTCCTCAAACTCAGCAGAACCTCATTCCTAGTTCTACCTATGTAGTTGGTCCCTACATGACCAACGATAGCGGGATCCTTCCCCTCGTGCTCCATTTTGGTGTTGCCTACAAAATTGGAAATTGTACTTCCATTTCTCGAGTCCAAATTGTTTGTGTAAATTGTGAACATCAGTGGTCCCAGCACCGATCCCTGTGGAACACCACACCCCACCGTCCGCCAGTCTGAGTAACTTCCTTTAATCCCTACTCTCTGTTTTCTGTTCTGTATCCAGCTTGCTATCCATTCGATTTGCCCCCTGACTCCACATGCTCTGACTGTAGTCAAGAGCCTACAATGCGGCACCTTATCGAAGGCCTTTTGAAAATCAAAATATATTACATCTACTACATTACCCTTATCTACACTTTTTGTTACTTCTTCAAAGAATTCAATAAGTTTGGTCAAGCATGACCTTCCCTTCTGAAATCTGTGCTGACTATTATATTTTCAGTTTCTAGATGTTTTTTTATGACATCTTTAAGTAAAGATTCCATTATCATTGGTCCTGCCTTGTGTCGTTGTCCACTCCTGCCCTGTGTCGTTGTCCACTCCTGCCCTGTGTCGTTGTCCACTCCTGCCCTGTGTTGTTGTCCACTCCTGCCCTGTGTTGTTGTCCACTCCTGCCCTGTGTTGTTGTCCACTCCTGCCCTGTGTTGTTGTCCACTCCTGCCCTGTGTTGTTGTCCACTCCTGCCCTGTGTTGTTGCCCACTCCTGCCCTGTGTTGTTGCCCACTCCTGCCCTGTGTCGTTGTCCACTCCTGCCCTGTGTCGTTGTCCACTCCTGCCCTGTGTCGTTGCCCACTCCTGCCCTGTGTCGTTGCCCACTCCTGCCCTGTGTTGTTGTCCACTCCTGCCCTGTGTTGTTGTCCACTCCTGCCCTGTGTTGTTGTCCACTCCTGCCCTGTGTTGTTGTCCACTCCTGCCCTGTGTTGTTGTCCACTCCTGCCCTGTGTTGTTGTCCACTCCTGCCCTGTGTCGTTGTCCACTCCTGCCCTGTGTCGTTGCCCACTCCTGCCCTGTGTTGTTGTCCACTCCTGCCCTGTGTAGTTGCCCACTCCTGCCCTGTGTTGTTGTCCACTCCTGCCCTGTGTTGTTGTCCACTCCTGCCCTGTGTTGTTGTCCACTCCTGCCCTGTGTTGTTGTCCACTCCTGCCCTGTGTTGTTGTCCACTCCTGCCCTGTGTTGTTGTCCACTCCTGCCCTGTGTTGTTGTCCACTCCTGCCCTGTGTTGTTGCCCACTCCTGCCCTGTGTTGTTGTCCACTCCTGCCCTGTGTCGTTGTCCACTCCTGCCCTGTGTCGTTGTCCACTCCTGCCCTGTGTCGTTGTCCACTCCTGCCCTGTGTCGTTGCCCACTCCTGCCCTGTGTCGTTGCCCACTCCTGCCCTGTGTCGTTGTCCACTCCTGCCCTGTGTCGTTGTCCACTCCTGCCCTGTGTCGTTGTCCACTCCTGCCCTGTGTTGTTGTCCACTCCTGCCCTGTGTTGTTGCCCACTCCTGCCCTGTGTTGTTGTCCACTCCTGCCCTGTGTTGTTGTCCACTCCTGCCCTGTGTTGTTGTCCACTCCTGCCCTGTGTTGTTGCCCACTCCTGCCCTTTGTTGCTGTCCACTCCTGCCCTGTGTTGTTGCCCACTCCTGCCCTGTTTTGTTGCTCACTCCTGCCCTGTGTTGCTGTCTACTCCTGCCCTGTGTTGTTGCCCACTCCTGCCCTGTGTTGTTGTCCACTCCTGCCCTGTGTTGTTGCCCACTCCTGCCCTGTGTCGTTGTCCACTCCTGCCCTGTGTCGTTGCCCACTCCTGCCCTGTGTCGTTGTCCACTCCTGCCCTGTGTCGTTGTCCACTCCTGCCCTGTGTCGTTGCCCACTCCTGCCCTGTGTTGTTGCCCACTCCTGCCCTGTGTTGTTGCCCACTCCTGCCCTGTGTCGTTGTCCACTCCTGCCCTGTGTCGTTGTCCACTCCTGCCCTGTGTCGTTGTCCACTCCTGCCCTGTGTCGTTGTCCACTCCTGCCCTGTGTCGTTGTCCACTCCTGCCCTGTGTCGTTGTCCACTCCTGCCCTGTGTCGTTGTCCACTCCTGCCCTGTGTTGTTGTCCACTCCTGCCCTTTGTTGCTGTCCACTCCTGCCCTTTGTTGCTGTCCACTCCTGCCCTTTGTTGCTGTCCACTCCTGCCCTGTGTTGTTGCCCACTCCTGCCCTGTTTTGTTGCTCACTCCTGTCCTGTGTTGCTGTCTACTCCTGCCCTGTGTTGCTGTCCACTCCTGCCCTGTGTTGTCCACTCCTGCCCTGCGTTGTTGTCCAGTTCTGGTATGTGTGATCTTTATGATAAAAGCAGCCCTCCCTCATGCACAACAGTGAAGTAAAATTAGTAATGCTTTAATTTTCACATTTGTCTTATGTGTCCAATTGTCTTGGTTGTTAGCAC
The DNA here is from genome assembly GCF_035084215.1 of Heptranchias perlo. NCBI lineage: Eukaryota > Metazoa > Chordata > Chondrichthyes > Hexanchiformes > Hexanchidae > Heptranchias > Heptranchias perlo. Next base: position 449,763 of record NW_027139222.1, on the reverse strand, counting down.
TCTCATCTCTGAGTCACAGTGTTGTGGCTTCAAGTCCTGCTCTATGAGGTAACCACAGCATCTAAGTTGACTTTCCTGTGCCCTACGAGCCTGTGCCACATTATTGGCTGGTCATCTTTTGGATGGCACGTTACACTGAGCCCCCATCTGCCCACACTGCTAGTTCAGGTTGACACTGTCATTCCATGGTATCATTTGAAGAAGAGTGGGGTGTTCTCCTGGTACCTCGACCAATGTTCCTCCTTCAATCAACACCACCTCAAGGTAATAACTGCCCGTTCATCTCATTGCTGTTAGTGGGATCTTTCTGTGTTGCAGAATGGGGCTGACAAGTTCCCTCCATAAGAACAGTGACCGCCATTCAATGTAACTCACTGGATGTGATGTGGTGTGGTGACATTTGTCAGAGATGTGATGAGGCAATGTATAAAGCTAAGCCTTTCGATAGGTACTATGATTTAAAAGTGACGGGTTAGCGATGATTGAGCGATACAGTTCCTCAGTCTGTGTGTCGGAGAGTAGCCCAGAGTTAAAGTGTCAATGGCCCAGCTTTTCTTGGTGCCACTGCCTGCAATCTGAAACTAATCAAAGAAAGAACTTGCTTTTCTATAGCACCTTTCACAACCTCAAGACGTCCCAAAGGGCTTTACAGCCAATGAAGAACTTTCAAAGTGTAGTCACTGTTGTAATGTAGGAAACGCGATAGCCAAATTGTGCACAGCAAGATCCCACAAACAGCAATGTGATAGTGACCAGATAATCTGTTTTAGTGGTGTTGGTTGAGGGTTAAATATTGTTCAGGACACCGGGGAGAACTCCCCCCTGCTCTTCTTCCCTTCGTGCCCTGGGATCTTTTACACCCACCTGCGAGGGCAGACGGGGCCTCGGTTCAGATCGTTTGTTTGGCTGGACCCAGGTAGTTTTGAGAGGGCGTGAATTTGCAGGCTCCTGTCTTTCTTTCCTCTGGAGGTCAAATCTTAAATTGTCTCAGTCCCGGCCTACAGCGAGACACCGTGTCTGCCACAAACACATCTTGGAAGGCTGCAGGCTGCATGCTTGCATTTCTCACCACCAGCTCTGACTTGCAAAATTTACCACCACATGTCAAAAGGAAACAAAGCTCTGGACAGCCACAAGGCTGTTGTTGACCCCATATCTGCCTGAGAGGTGGAAGTGATTAATATCCTGATCGGCTGACTATTCCCAAGGGCCCCTTTTGATCTTTAAATGTTCCTGCCTGGACTTCAGCCGGGGATGAACCGATGGCAACCCTGCATTCATGAGGCCACCGACTCCATCCCTCTCCCCGGCCGCTGTCTGAGGGTGAACCAGACCATTCACAACCTTGGTGTCCTATTTGACCCTGAGATGAGCTTCTGACCCCATATCCCCTCCATCACCAAGACCGCCCACTACCACCTCCGTAACATCGCCCGTCTCCGCCCCCTGCCTCAGCTCATCTACTGCTGAAACCCTCATCCCTGCCTTTGTTACCTCCAGACTCGACTATTCTGGCCTCCCACCTTGCACCCTCCAGAAACTTGAGCTCATCCAAAACTTGCTGCCCGTATCCTAACTCGCACCAAGTCCCGTTCCCCCATCACCCCCTGTGCTCACTCACCCACATTGGCTCCCGGTCCGGGAACGCCTCGATTTTAAAATTCTCATCCTGTCTTCAAATCCCTCCGTGGCCTCGCCCCTCCCTATCTCTGTAACCTCCTCCAGCCCTACGACCCCCCGAGATCTCTGTAACCTCCTCCAGCCCTACGACCCTCCGAGATCTCTGTAACCTCCTCCAGCCCTACAACCCTCCGAGATCTCTGTAACCTCCTCCAGCCCTACACCCCTCCGAGATCTCTGTAACCTCCTCCAGCTCTACGACCCTCTGAGATCTCTGTAACCTCCTCCAGCCGTACGACCCTCCGAGATCTCTGTAACCTCCTCCAGCCCTACAACCCTTTGAGATCTCTGTAACCTCCTCCAGCCCTACAACCCTCCGAGATCTCTGTAACCTCCTCCAGCCCTACAACCCTCCGAGATCTCTGTAACCTCCTCCAGCCCTACGATCCTCCGAGATCTCTGTAACCTCCTCCAGCCCTACGATCCTGCGAGATCTCTGTAACCTCCTCCAGCCCTACAACCCTCCGAGATCTCTGTAACCTCCACCAGCCCTACACCCCTCCGAGATCTCTGTAACCTCCTCCAGCCCTACAACCCCCCGAGATCTCTGTAACCTCCTCCAGCCCTACAACCCCCCCGAGATCTCTGTAACCTCCTCCAGCCCTACAACCCTCCGAGATCTCTGAAACCTCCTCCAGCCCTACAACCCCCCCGAGATCTCTGTAACCTCCTCCAGCCCCACACCCCTCCGAGATCTCTGTAACCTCCTCCAGCCCTACAACCCCCCGAGATCTCTGTAACCTCCTCCAGCCCTACAACCCTCCGAGATCTCTGTAACCTCCTCCAGCCCTACAACCCTCCGAGATCTCTGTAACCTCCTCCAGCCCTACAACCCTCCGAGATCTCTGTAACCTCCTCCAGCCCTACAACCCTCCGAGATCTCTGTAACCTCCTCCAGCCCTACAACCCCCCCGAGATCTCTGTAACCTCCTCCAGCCCTACAACCCCTCCGAGATCTCTGTAACCTCCTCCAGCCCTCCAACCCTCCGAGATCTCTGTAACCTCCTCCAGCCCTCCAACCCTCTGAGATCTCTGTAACCTCCTCCAGCCCTACGACCCTCCAAGATCTCTAACATCCTCCAGCCCTCCAACCCTCTGAGATCTCTGTAACCTCCTCCAGCCCTACAATCCTCCGAGATCTCTGTAACCTCCTCCAGCCCTACAACCCTCCGAGATCTCTGTAACCTCCTCCAGCCCTACAACCCTCCGAGATCTCTGTAACCTCCTCCAGCCCTACAACCCTCCGAGATCTCTGTAACCTCCTCCAGCCCTACAACCCCCCCGAGATCTCTGTAACCTCCTCCAGCCCTACAACCCTCCGAGATCTCTGTAACCTCCTCCAGCCCAACAACCCTCCGAGATCTCTGAAACCTCCTCCAGCCCTACAACCCCCCCGAGATCTCTGAAACCTCCTCCAGCCCTACAACCCTCCGAGATCTCTGTAACCTCCTCCAGCCCTACAACCCTCCGAGATCTCTGTAACCTCCTCCAGCCCTACAACCCTCCGAGATCTCTGTAACCTCCTCCAGCTCTACAACCCCCCCGAGATCTCTGTAACCTCCTCCAGCCCTACAACCCCTCCGAGATCTCTGTAACCTCCTCCAGCCCTCCAACCCTCCGAGATCTCTGTAACCTCCTCCAGCCCTCCAACCCTCTGAGATCTCTGTAACCTCCTCCAGCCCTACAACCCTCCGAGATCTCTGTAACCTCCTCCAGCCCTACGACCCTCTGAGATCTCTGTAACCTCCTCCAGCCCTACAACCCTCCGAGATCTCTGTAACCTCCTCCAGCCCTACAACCCCCCCGAGATCTCTGTAACCTCCTCCAGCCCTACAACCCTCCGAGATCTCTGTAACCTCCTCCAGCCCTACGACCCTCTGAGATCTCTGTAACCTCCTCCAGCCCTACAACCCTCCGAGATCTCTGTAACCTCCTCCAGCCCTACAACCCCCCCGAGATCTCTGTAACCTCCTCCAGCCCTACAACCCTCCGAGATCTCTGTAACCTCCTCCAGCCCTACAACCCTCCGAGATCTCTGTAACCTCCTCCAGCCCTACAACCCCCCCGAGATCTCTGTAACCTCCTCCAGCCCTACAACCCCCCCGAGATCTCTGTAACCTCCTCCAGCCCTACAACCCCCCCGAGATCTCTGTAACCTCCTCCAGCCCTACAACCCCCCCGAGATCTCTGTAACCTCCTCCAGCCCTACAACCCCCCCGAGATCTCTGTAACCTCCTCCAGCCCTACAACCCCCCCGAGATCTCTGTAACCTCCTCCAGCCCTACTACCATCCGAGATCACTGCGCTCCCCCAATTCTGGCCTCTTGCACATCCCCGATTTTAATCGCTCCACCATTGGCGGCCGTGCCTTCAGCTGCCTCGGACCTCACCTCTGGAATTCCCTCCCTCAACCTCTCCGTCTCTCTATCGCTCTCTCCTCCTTTAAGATGCTCCTTAAAACCTACCTCTTTGACCAAGCTTTTGGTCACCTGTCCTAATATCTCATGTTGCTCGGTGTCTAATTTTGTTTGATCATCGCTCCTGGGAAGCACCCTGGGATGTTTTACTACATTCAAGGTGCTGTATAAATGGGAGTTGTTGTCATGTGAGGTGGTACAAAGTGCAAAGTCCTTGCTGCATGACATTTTCCATTTAAAATTCATGTGAGTGAATTTGCAAAGATTCAGGTCTGTACTTTTATTTTTGGAGCAGTTCATATAGAATCATAGAATAATACAGCACAAAAGGAGGCCATTCGGCCCATCGTGTCCTTGCTGGCTCTTTGAAAGAGCCATCCAATTAGTCCCACTCCCCCCTGCTGAATTATCCCTTTCCCATTCCCTTTTGAAAGTTCCTATTAAACCTGCTTGCACCTCCCTTGCGGGCAGTGCGTTCCAGATCTAACCCAAGTCAAGTATTGTACTGCCACTTTGTTGCTTTGTTTCTCAGCCTCTGTGTAGTTATCTTGTGTGTAAATAAATCGCACTGGCAGTTTCAGCCTGAATGTAATGATCTGACAGTATGTTGCACACCGCCTTTTGGAGTGGATCGGAAAGTTTGTTGGTCATTCTGTGTAATGTCTGTGGTGTAGCATTGAGTCAATCATTAGTCACTATCTCATGCACAAGGGCGCAAGTTTCAGTCCATGGGAGGCGTGGCTCTGCTTCTAAAAGCTGTCTTTCAGCTATGAACATGAATGAAGGTGTCCCCCCTTCTGTACGGTGACACTGCCCTGTGCGATGGTCTTAATCTGTACGGTGGTCACGCTTTATAAAGTGCCCTGCCCCGTCAAACCTCAAACCGCTTCCTTTTATTGTCAGTCTGATAACTAACACTTTCTCTCCGCTGTGAATGACTTGCAGAGAGCCTCAATCCCGAGGTTCAGAAAGTCACAACTTCTCACCAGGACTAGGGACTAACCACAGGTCCAACTTGGGAAACGATCTACTCAGGAGTCAATGCCACCACGTAGTGATATCCCAGAGGACATTAAACCAGCTTGCTTCTGTACCCTCACCCCAAGTGGCAGGGCTAGGCTCGCCCCGGGACATCTACAGGTGGTTGGACCCCTGGGCAATGAGGGTGGGGGTATCTCCAGGGATGAGAGAGAGAGTATAACTCACCGCTATGGCTCTCTCCATCGCTGCTGAGGTAGGAGTAATACTCCAGCGGCGGTCTGCACACATCGCTGTCGTAGGTAACAATATCTTCCGAGTACTGGAATTCAAAAGAGGCACAACTCAGAACCAGCGCCCAAACATCCCAGGAGACCCAACCCAGGTGCGCAACCAAGGAAAGCCAGGTTGTACTCACGGGAGCGATGAGGTAACCTTCCATATCTGGCGAGGTTGCTGCCACGGGAGAACTTGCCCTGGGTCGTAAGCGGTACGTAGTTCAGACAGGCAGAATCATATCTTCCGACCTTCCCCAAGGCTTCTCCAGCGGCTGAGGGAGTGGTGGAGGTTCTCCCAGTTGCCTCTCTCTCCCTCCCTCCCTTCCTCCTCCTCAATGTAGAGTTGGGGTGGTGGGATCTTCAGCACCGGTTGGGAGCTGTTGGACGTGCCCGTCGCTTGGCGAGCGCAAGCTGCCTTAAAGTGCTAGTTATCAGGACCCAAAGAAACAGGAACCTCATGATCAAGGCTCCTGTCACCAGACTCCACCTCTGAGTGAACTCCATCACTGCCGAGACAGAACTACCCCTTAGCGGCCGAGCCAAGTGCAGTGGGACCCGTGAGTAAGGGTCATCCTCGGGTCCTGGGTGGTTGGGGGGGGTAGGGGGGAGGGGGGTGGGGGGAGATGGGGCTTCCTCACCAACATGCTCCTATCTCAAAGGTTGGTAGGGCTGAATTGTGTCCAGATGGACTTTCCCTGGGTCTTCCCCTTGGGCTCCAACTAGCAGTTGGCAGAGAAAGGAGACGTTTGGGTGGGCGATGAAAGTCAATGGTGTCTAGTCAGGAATGACTTTCTAGGGGCTTTAGGAGAGAATTGGTTTTTTTTGGAAATGACACCCCGCTACCCACTCTTCCATTGATTAACAAAGGTGGCGCTAGAGGGCAAGAGAGAGAATGGCAGAGAGGGAAAATATACCTGGGCCCAGGTAAGGTACTGGTCCCAGGCCGAAAGAAAGACCTTGCATTTCTGGACCTCCCTTCATCACCTCAGGACATCCCAAAATGCTTCACAGCCAATGAAGTACTTTTTGAAGTGTAGTCACTGCTGTCATGTGGGAAACGCAGCAGCCAATTTGCGCACAGCAAGATCCCACAAACAGCAATGTGATAAATGACCGGATAATCTGTTTTAGTGATGTAGAGGTGTAAACATTGGCCAGGTCGCCAGGGAGAACTCCCCTCCTCTTCTTTGAATAGCACCATGGGATCTTTTACGTCCACCAGAGAGGGCAGGCAGGGCTTTGGTTTAACACCTCATCTGAAAGACAGCACCTCTGACAGTGCTGTTAAAAACATCCCATCATTATATTCCTCCTGCTAATAAACTCCAATTATTATTATACTCCTGTAATTGTTATTACAATCTTCCAGTGATGCCATTTTTACAAACTATTATAATTTTCCTGTTATTTCCCATCTCAACTTCCATTATTATACACTTCCTGTTATTACAAACCTGCTGTTGTTACACTCTTCTGTTACAACACACCTCCAGACAGCACAATCATACTATTACAATCCTGTTGTTGTACACCCCTGTTAATATCCTCCATCTAATATTACAATCTTATAGTTACCGCAAAACTCTATATATTATACTTGTGTTAATACTTTGCTATTATTACACTTACCTTATTACAACCTTTTTATTACACAGTTTCTGTTATTACAATCCTCCAGTTGTTATACTCCTCTTGTTATTGCAAACTATCTGTTATAATACACCTGTAATTATATTCTTTCTGTGATTACAACCCTCCCATCATTACACAATTCCTGTTATCACTATCTGCATGTTATTATAATTGTTCTATTATTATACTCTAAAGATTGAATTGCGTTATTGCAAACCATTTATTGCTGAAAGCATCCTGTTACTACATACCTCCATTACTAATAACAACAGTTTTGCATTTTTCCAGCAGTATTACTAAACTCCCCTGATTATCATAGTCCTCCTTTTCGAACATTTCTCCTGTTATTACACTCCTGTATTACAGATATCCTTTTCACACACTCCTCTTGTTATTACAGAGCTCCATTTAACACACTCACCCTGTTCTTACAGACCTCCTTTTCACAAACTCCTCCTGTTATTACAGACCTCCATTTTGCACATTCCTCCAGTTATTACACTCCTGTATTACAGACCTCCTTTTCACACACTCTTGTTATTTACAGACTTCCTTTTCACACATGCCTCCCATTATTACAGACCTTTTTGCACACTCCTCCTGTTATTATAGACCAGTTATTACAGACTTTTCACACACTCCTCCTGATATTACAAACCTCCTTTTCACACACTCCTCCTGTTTTACATGCCTGTTATTACAGATTTCCTTTTCACATGCTCCCTCTGTTATTACAGACCGCCAAAACACACACTCCTGTTATTATACTCCTGTTGTTATAGACCTCCTTTTCACACAGAACTCATTTTCACACACTCCTCCTGTTAATACAGACTTCAATTTCACACACTCCTCCTGTTGTTACAGACCTCCTTTTCACACATTCCTCCTGTTATTACAGACCAGTTATTACAGATCTTTTCACACACTCCTCCTGTTAATACAGACTTCAATTTCACACACTCCTCCTGTTGTTACAGACCTCCTTTTCACACATTCCTCCTGTTATTACAGACCAGTTATTACAGATCTTTTCACACACTCCTCCTGTTATTACAGAACTCCTTTTCACACATTCCTCTAGTGTCTGAAAAGGAAGTCTGTAATAACAGACGCCCATGACTGGAGAGTCTAGATCTAGGGGACATAGTCTCAGGATAAGGGGTCGGCCATTTAAGACTGAGATGAGGAGGAATTTCTTCACTCAGAGGGTTGGGAATCTTTGGAATTCTCTACCCCAGAGGGCTGTGGATGCTGAGTCACTGAGTATATTCAAGGCTGAGATCGATAGATTTTTGGACTCTCGGGGAATCAAGGGATATGGGGATTGGGCGGGAAAGTGGAGTTGAGGTTGAAGATCAGCCATGATCTTGTTGAATGGTGGAACAGGCTCGAGGGGCCGTATGGCCTGCTCCTGCTCCTATTTCTTATGTTCTTATTTTCCTCCTGTTATTACAAACCTCCATTTCAAACAATCCTCATGTTATTACAGACTTCCTTTTCACACACCCCTCCTGTTATTACAGACTTCCTATTCACACACTTCTCCTGTTATTACAGACTTCCTTTTCACACACTCCTCCTGTTATTACAGACTTCCTTTTCACACACTCCTCCTGTTATTACAGACTTCCTTTTCACACACTCCTCCTGTTATTACAGACTTCCTTTTCACACACTCCTCCTGTTATTACAGACTTCCTTTTAACGCACCCCTTCTGATATTACAGACTTCATTTTCACACACACCTTCTGTTATTACAGACTTCCTTTTCACACACTGCTCCTGTTATTACAGACTTCCTTTTCACACACTCCTCCTGTTATTACAGACTTCCTTTTCACACACTCCTCCTGTTATTACAGACTTCCTTTTCACACACTCCTCCTGTTATTACAGACTTCCTTTTCACACACTCCTCCTGTTATTACAGACTTCCTTTTCACACACTCCTCCTGTTATTACAGACTTCCTTTTCACACACTCCTCCTGTTATTACAGACTTCCTTTTCACGCACCCCTTCTGTTATTACAGACTTCCTTTTCACACACCCCTCCTGTTATTACAGACTTCCTTTGCACACACACCTTCTGTTATTACAGACTTCCTTTTCACACACCCCTCCTGTTATTACAGACTTCCTTTTCACACACCCCTCCTGTTATTACAGACTTCCTTTTCACACACACCTTCTGTTTTTACAGGCCTCCCTTTCACACACTGCTCCTGTTATTACAGACTTCCTTTTCACACACTCCTCCTGTTATTACAGACTTCGTTTTCACACACTCCTCCTGTTATTACAGACTTCCTTTTCACACACTCCTCCTGTTATTGCAGACCTCCATAGCACACACTCCTTCTGTTATTACGGACTTCCTTTTCACACACTTTCTTGTTATTACACTCCTCTTTTTAACACTCATCCTGTTATTACAGACCTCCTTTTCAGGCACTTGTCCTGTTATTACACTCCTATTATTAAAGACCTCCATTTCATACACTCCTCCCATTATTACGTTCCTGTTATTTCAGACTTCCTTCTCACATATTCCTCCTGTTATTACAGACATCCTTTTCACAAGCTCTACCTGTTATTACAATCCTTTATTACAGACCTCCTTCACACACACTCCTCCTGTTAGTAGAGCCCTCCTTTACACACATTCCTTCTGCTATTAGAGAGCTCCATTTCACACACTCCTTCTGCTATTACAGAACTCCTTTTCATACACTCCTCCTGTTATTACAGACTTCCTTTTCACACCACTCCTGTTATTACAGACTTCATTTTCACACACCCCTTCTATTATTACAGACATCCTTTTCACACACTCCTCCTGTTATTACAGACTTCCTTTTCACACACCCCTTCTATTATTACAGACTTCCATTTCACACACTCTTCCTGCTATTACAGACTTCCTTTTCACACACTCCTCCTGTTATTACAGACTTCCTTTTCACTCACCACTCCTGTTATTACTTACTTTGTTTTCACACACTCTTCCTGTTATTACAGACTTCCTTTTCACACACTCCTCCTGTTATTACAGACTTCCTTTTCACACACTCCTCCTGTTATTACAGACTTCCTTTTCACACACTCCTCCTGTTATTACAGACTTCCTTTTCACACACTCCTCCTGTTATTACAGACTTCCTTTTCACACACCCCTCCTGTTATTACAGACTTCCTTTGCACACACACCTTCTGTTATTACAGACTTCCTTTTCACACACCCCTCCTGTTATTACAGACTTCCTTTTCACACACCCCTCCTGTTATTACAGACTTCCTTTTCACACACACCTTCTGTTTTTACAGGCCTCCCTTTCACACACTGCTCCTGTTATTACAGACTTCCTTTTCACACACTCCTCCTGTTATTACAGACTTCGTTTTCACACACTCCTCCTGTTATTACAGACTTCCTTTTCACACACTCCTCCTGTTATTGCAGACCTCCATAGCACACACTCCTTCTGTTATTACGGACTTCCTTTTCACACACTTTCTTGTTATTACACTCCTCTTTTTAACACTCATCCTGTTATTACAGACCTCCTTTTCAGGCACTTGTCCTGTTATTACACTCCTATTATTAAAGACCTCCATTTCATACACTCCTCCCATTATTACGTTCCTGTTATTTCAGACTTCCTTCTCACATATTCCTCCTGTTATTACAGACATCCTTTTCACAAGCTCTACCTGTTATTACAATCCTTTATTACAGACCTCCTTCACACACACTCCTCCTGTTAGTAGAGCCCTCCTTTACACACATTCCTTCTGCTATTACAGAGCTCCATTTCACACACTCCTTCTGCTATTACAGAACTCCTTTTCATACACTCCTCCTGTTATTACAGACTTCCTTTTCACACCACTCCTGTTATTACAGACTTCCTTTTCACACACTCCTCCTGTTATTACAGACCTCCATAGCACACACTCCTGTTATTACGGACTTCCTTTTCACACACTCCTCTTGTTATTACACTCCTTTTTAACACTCATCCTGTTATTACAGACCTCCTTTTCAGGCACTTGTCCTGTTATTACACTCCTATTATTAAAGATCTCCATTTCATACACTCCTCCCATTATTCCGTTCCTGTTATTTCAGACTTCCTTCTCACTTTCCCCTGTTATTACGGAATTCTTTTTCACATTCCACCTTTTATTACACTCCTGTTATTACAGACCTCCTTCACACACACTCCGCCTGTTAGTAGAGACCTCCTTCACACACACTCCATCTGCTATTACAGTGCTCCATTTCACACACGCCTTCTCCTATTGCTGAACTCCTTTTCACACACCACTCCTGTTATTACAGACTTCCTTTTCACACACTCCTCCTGTTATTACAGACTTCCTTTTCACACACCCCTCCTGTTATTACAGACTTCCTTTTCACACACCACTCCTGTTATTACAGACTTCCTTTTCACACACTCCTCCTGTTATTACAGACTTCCTTTTCACACACCACTCCTGTTATTACAGACTTCCTTTTCACACACTCCTCCTGTTATTACAGACTTCCTTTTCACACACTCCTCCTGTTATTACAGACTTCCTTTTCACACACCACTCCTGTTATTACAGATCTCCATTTAACACACTCCTCCTGTTATTACAGACTTCCATTTCACATCTCCTCCTGTTATTACAGACCTCCATTTCACACACTCTTGCTATTATTACACTCCTGTTATTACAGACTTCCTTTTCACACACCACTCCTGTTATTACAGACTTCCTTTTCACACACCACTCTTGTTATTACAGACCTCCTTGTCACACACTGCTCCTGTTATTACTGACTTCCTTTTCACACACTCATCATGTTATTGCAGACCTCCATTTCACATACACCTCCGTTTATTACAGAACTCCTTTTCACACATTCCTCCTGTTATTACAGGCCTCCATTTCACACACTCTTGCTGTTATTACACTCCTGTTATTACATACTTCCTTTTCACACACTCCTCCTGTTATTACAGATCTCCATTTAACACACTCCTCCTGTTATTACAGACTTCCATTTCACATCTCCTCCTGTTATTACAGACCTCCATTTCACACACTCTTGCTATTATTACACTCCTGTTATTACAGACCTCCTTTTCAAACACTCCTCCTGTTATTACACTCATTAACTCATTACCCATTAATACAAAGGAGGTCTGTTATAACAGGAGGAATGTGTGAAAAGTTGGTCTGTAATAACTGACATACAGATGGATGGCGAGTCTCGAACTAGGGGACATAATCTCAGGATAAGAGGTCGGCCATTTAAGAATGAGTTGAGGAGGAATTTCTTCACTCAGAGGGTTGTGAATCTTTGGAATTCTCTACCCCAGAGGGCTGTGGATGCTGAGTCACTGAGTATATTCAAGGCTGAGATCGATAGATTTTTGGACTCTCGGGGAATCAAGGGATATGGGGATTGGGCGGGAAAGTGGAGTTGAGGTTGAAGATCAGCCATGATCCGATTGAACGGTGGAACAGGCTCGAGGGGCCGAATGGCCTACTCCTGCTCCTATTTCTTATGTTCTTATTTTCCTCCTGTTATTGCAAACCTCCATTTCAAACACTCCTCCTGTTATTACAGACTTCCTTTTCAAACACCACTCCTGTTATTACAGACTTCCTTTTCACACACCACTCCTGTTATTACAGACTTCCTTTTCACACACTCCTCCTGTTATTACAGACTTCCTTTTCACACACTCTTCCTGTTATTACAGACTTCCTTTTCACACACTCCTCCTGTTATTACAGACTTCCTTTTCACACACCACTCCTGTTATTACAGACTACCTTTTCACACACACCTTCTGTTATTACAGACATCCTTTTCACACACTCTTCCTGTTATTACAGACTTCCTTATCACACACTTCTCCTGTTGTTACAGACCTCCTTTTCACACACTCTTCCTGTTATTACAGACTTCCTTTTCACACACTCCTCCTGTTATTACAGACTTCCTTTTCACACACCACTCCTGTTATTACAGACTACCTTTTCACACACTCCTCCTGTTATTACAGACTGCCTTTTCACACACACCTTCTGTTATTACAGACATCATTTTCACACACTCTTCCTGTTATTACAGACTTCCTTATCACACACTTCTCCTGTTGTTACAGACCTCCTTTTCACACACTCTTCCTGTTATTACAGACTTCCTTTTCACACACTCTTCCTGTTATTACAGACTTCCTTTTCACACACTTCTCCTGTTGTTACAGACCTCCTTTTCACATACTCTTCCTGTTATTACAGACTTCCTTTTCACACACTCCTCCTGTTATTACAGACCTCCTTTTCACACACTCTTCCTGTTATTACAGACTTCCTTTTCACACACTCTTCCTGTTATTACAGACTTCCTTTTCACACACCACTCCTGTTATTACAGACTTCCTTTTCACACACAATTCCTGTTATTACAGACTTCCTTTTCACACACTCCTCCTGTTATTACAGACTTCCTTTTCACACACTCCTCCTGTTATTACAGACTTCCTTTTCACACACTCTTCCTGCTATTACAGACCTCCATTTCACACACTCTTCCTGCTATTACAGACTTCCTTTTCACACACTCCTCCTGTTATTACAGACTTGCTTTTCACACACCCCTTCTATTATTACAGACATCCTTTTCACACACTCCTCCTGTTATTACAGACTTCCTTTTCACACACCCCTTCTATTATTACAGACTTCCTTTTCACACACTCCTCCTGTTATTACAGACTTCCTTTTCACACACCCCTTCTATTATTACAGACATCCTTTTCACACACTCCTCCTGTTATTACAGACTTCCTTTTCACACACCCCTTCTATTATTACAGACTTCCATTTCACACACTCTTCCTGCTATTACAGACTTCCTTTTCACACACTCCTCCTGTTATTACAGACTTCCTTTTCACTCACCACTCCTGTTATTACTTACTTTGTTTTCACACACTCTTCCTGTTATTACAGACTTCCTTTTCACACACTCCTCCTGTTATTACAGACTTCCTTTTCACACACCCCTCCTGTTATTACAGACTTCCTTTTCACTCACCACTCCTGTTATTACTTACTTTGTTTTCACACACTCTTCCTGTTATTACAGACTTCCTTTTCACACACTCCTCCTGTTATTACAGACTTCCTTTTCACACACCCCTCCTGTTATTACAGACTTCCTTTTCACACACCACTCCTGTTATTACAGACTTCCTTTTCACACACTCCTCCTGTTATTACAGACTTCCTTTTCACACACTCCTCCTGTTATTACAGACTTCCTTTTCACACACCACTCGTATTATTACAGATCTCGTTTTCATGCACTCCTCCTGTTATTACAGACCTCCTTTTCACACACTCCTCCTGTTATTACAGATCTCGTTTTCATGCACTCCTCCTGTTATTACAGACCTCCTTTTCACACACTCCTCCTGTTATTACAGACCTCCATATCACAAACTCCTTCTGTTATTACGGACTTCCTTTTCGCACACTCCTCTTGTTATTACACTCCTCTTTTTCACACTCATCCTGTTCCTACGGACCTCCTTTTCAGGCACTTGTCCTGTTATTACACTCCTATTATTAAAGACCTCCATTTCATACACTCCTCCCATTATTACGTTCCTGTTATTTCAGACTTCCTTCTCACATATTCCTCCTGTTATTACAGACATCCTTTTCGCAAGCTCTACCTGTTATTACAATCCTTTATTACAGACCTCAATTTCACACACTTCCCCCTGTTATTACAGACTTCTTTTTCACATTCCTCTTGTTATTACAGACCTCCTTTACACACACTCCTTCTGCTATTACAGAACTCCTTTTCATACACTCCTCCTGTTATTACAGACTTCCTTTTCACACACCGCTTCTGTTATTACAGACTTCCTTTTCACACACCGCTTCTGTTATTACAGACTTATTTTTCACACACTCCTCATGTTATTACAGACCTCCTTTTCACATACCACTCCTGTTATTACAGACTTCCTTTTCACACACTCCTCCTGTTATTACAGACTTCCTTTTCACACACCGCTTCTGTTGTTATAGACTTCTTTTTCACACACTCCTCCTGTTATTACAGACTTCCTTTTCACACACTCCTATTATTACAGATCTCCTTTTCACACACTTCTCCTGTTATTACAGACCTCCTTGTCACACACTGCTCCTGTTATTATAGACCTCAATTTCACACACTCCTCCTGTTATTAAAGAACATAATTTCGCACACTCCTCCTTTTATTACAGAACATAATTTCACACACTCCTTCTGTTATTACAAACCTCCACTTCACACACACCTCCTGTTATTACAGACGTCCGTTTCACACCCTCGTCCTGTTATTACAGACCTCCATTTCACACCCTCGTCCTGTTATTACAGACCTCCACTTCACAGATTCCTCCTGTTATTACAGAGCTCCTTTTCACACATTCCTCCTGTTATTACAGAGCTTCTTTTCACACATTCCTCCTGTTATTACAGACCTCCTTTTCACACACTCCTCCTGTTATTACAGACCTCCATTTCACACAGTCCTGTTATTACAGACTTCCTTTTCACACATTCCTCCTGTTATTACAGACCTCCTCTTCACACACTCGTCCTGTTATTACAGACTTCCATTTCACACAGTCCTGTTATTACAGACCTCCACTTCACAGATTCCTCCTGTTATTACAGAGCTCCTTTTCACACACTCCTCCTGTTATTACACTCATTAACACATTATCCATTAATACAAACCTTCTGTTTTACAGTCTCTTGTTATGTTTATCATGTTTTTATAATTCTGTTATTTAATTCCTTCTGTTATTAGGCCCTTCCTCATTTAATTATTGTCCATTTCTTACACTTCCCTTGTTAATACAACTATTTTCCTCCTGTTATTACATTCCTCCCATTATTGCAATCAAGTTATGACAATCTTCCAGTTATTGCATTCCTCAGGTTATTACAATCCTCCTGTTATTACTGCCCTCCTGTTTGACTCATCTTAAACCATCCTGCATTTTGCAAACCTCCTGTTCACGTAGTCCTGTTATTGAAATTCTACTCTTATTACAATCCTTTTGCTATTATTGTTTTGTTAATACGAACGTCTTGTTATTACTGTATTCCCATTAATACACTCTTCTACTAATTAGGAATCTTTATTATTACACTGTTCTCGTTATTATAATTTTATTACTGTGCTCCTGTTATTACAATCATCTTGTTATTAGAGCTATAGCAATGTTACTTACCACTTGTTATAATCGTCAGTTGTTGCAATCATTCTCTTATTCCCATCCTCTTGTTATTACAAATCACCTGTTACCATACTCGCCCCATTGTTACATTTCCCCTGTTATTACATTCCCGTTATTATAATCCCCCTGTTATTACACACCTGATTACAATCATCTTATTGTTATTGTCCTCCTGTTATTACACTCCTACGTTAATACTGTCTTTCAGTTATTACAGGCCTCCTGTTATTATAGCACTCATACTATTACAGCCCTTTAATTATGATCCGCCTCTTATTAATCCTGTCATTTTAAATCCTGATAACACAATTTTCCCATTATCACAATCCGGTTATTACAGTCTTTCTGTTATAACAGCCAACTTGCTGTTACTGCCATCCTTTAATTGCAGACTTTCAGTTATTATAATCAAGATGTTATTACAATGCTCCTATTATTACAGTCCTGCCATTATAATCCTATTATTACAAACCTCCAATGATTGCAATCAACAGATTGTGTTACTGCCTTGAGGAGGGAGAGTGCAGATTAATGGGATCCAGCACTGATGCCCTCACTCTGCACAGCTTCGAATCTGAGCTCTGGCCACACTCAGGACAAGTCTAACCTTGACATGGCTGTGCCGGGCCTGGACAGAGAATAGGAGCCTGGTGGGCCATGGCTGCTAGGACCCAGGTTGGCATCAACCTGACAGTGGGCTGCACATTCACCAAGCTGACAGGGGGTGGTGGTGGGGAACAAGGGGACGGAGAGGGATTTGGTCCTAAAATGGAACTGGCTGACTGCTAATGAGGCTCATCCCCAATCCCACACACGGGAACTGAAAGGCAACACACAGTTTTGATTTGACTCGGGTCGAGTGAAAATAGCGGGAGCAGGATGACCTACTGCCATTCTGAATATTCTCAGTGCATTTCAAAGTTTGGGGATTCACACAACGGAAACTAGAGAAGGGCAGGAGGGAGAGCAGTTCGAGGACTGCCACTGATATTGAAACAGTCGTTCAGTAAACTTCATGGCCTCCTCAGAATTCCCTCCGCCATGGGTTAGAAACATTGAACAGATTTCCATTTAGTTCTCAATGGGACAGACAGCAACTATCAGAGGGAGTCCCCAGGAGTTTAATATTTACTGGGAGTCCCCAGGAGTTTAATATTTACTGGGAGTCCCCAGGAGTTTAATATTTACTGGGAGTCCCCAGGAGTTTAATATTTACTGGGAGTCCCCAGGAGTTTAATATTTACTGGGAGTCCCCAGGAGTTTAATATTTACAGTGAGTCCTCGGGAGTTTAATATTTACAGGGAGTCCCCAGGAGTTTAATATTTACAGGGAGACCCCAGGAGTTTAATATTTACTGGGAGTCCCCAGGAGTTTAATATTTACAGGGAGTCCCCAGGAGTTTAATATTTACTGGGAGTCCCCAGGAGTTTAATATTTACAGGGAGTCCCCAGGAGTTTAATATTTACAGGGAGTCCCCAGGAGTATAATATTTACAGTGAGTCCTCGGGAGTTTAATATTTACTGGGTGTCCCCAGGAGTTTAATATTTACTGGGAGTCACCAGGAGTTTAATATTTACAGGGAGACCCCAGGAGTTTAATATTTACAGGGAGTCCCCAGGAGTTTAATATTTACTGGGAGTCCCCAGGAGATTAATATTTACAGGGAGACCCCAGGAGTTTAATATTTACAGGGAGTCCCCAGGAGTTTAATATTTACAGGGAGAACCCAGGAGTTTAAGATTTGCAGGGAGTCTCCAGGAGTTTAATATTTACTGTCAGTCCCCAGGATTTTAATATTTACAGGGAGACCCCAGGAGTTTAATATTTACAGGGAGTCCCCAGGAGTTTAATATTTACAGGGAGACCCCAGGAGTTTAATATTTACAGGGAGTCCCCAGGAGTTTAATATTTACAGGGAGTCCCCAGGAGTTTAATATTTACAGTGAGACCCCAGGAGTTTAATATTTACAGGGAGTCCCCAGGAGTTTAATATTTACAGTGAGACCCCAGGAGTTTAATATTTACAGTGAGACCCCAGGAGTTTAATATTTACAGGGAGTCCCCAGGAGTTTAATATTTACAGTGAGACCCCAGGAGTTTAATATTTACAGGGAGTCCCCAGGAGTTTAATATTTACAGTGAGACCCCAGGAGTTTAATATTTACAGTGAGACCCCAGGAGTTTAATATTTACAGTGAGACCCCAGGAGTTTAATATTTACAGGGAGTCCCCAGGAGTTTAATATTTACAGTGAGACCCCAGGAGTTTAATATTTACAGTGAGACCCCAGGAGTTTAATATTTACAGGGAGACCCCAGGATTTTAATATTTACAGGGAGACCCCATGAGTTTAATATTTGCAGGGAGTCCCCAGGAGTTTAATATTTACTGCCAGTCCCCAGGAGTTAAATATTTACAGGGAGTCCCCACGAGTTAAATATTTACTGTCAGTCCCCAGGAGTTTAATATTGACAGGGAGTCCCCAGGAGTTTAATATTGACAGGGAGTCCCTACGAGTTTAACATTTACAGGGAGTCCCCAGGAGTTTAATATTTACAGGGAGACCCCAGGAGTTTAATATTTGCTGGGAGTCCCCAGGAGTTTAATATTTGCAGGGAGACCCCAGGAGTTTAATATTTACAGGGAGACCCCAGGAGTTTAATATTTGCAGGGAGACCCCAGGATTTTAATATTTACAGGGAGACCCCAGGAGTTTAATATTTACAGGGAGTCCCCAGGAGTTTAATATTGACAGGGAGTCTCCAGGAGTTTAATATTTACTGTCAGTCCCCAGGATTTTAATATTTACAGGGAGACCCCAGGAGTTTAATATTTACAGAGTGACCCCAGGAGTTTAATATTTACAGGGAGACCCCAGGAGTTTAATAATTACAGGGAGACCCCAGGAGTTTAATATTTACAGGGAGTCCCCAGGAGTTTAATATTGACAGGGAGTCTCCAGGAGTTTAATATTTACTGTCAGTCCCCAGGATTTTAATATTTACAGGGAGACCCCAGGAGTTTAATATTTACAGGGAGTCCCCAGGAGTTTAATATTTACAGGGAGTCCCCAGGAGTTTAATATTTACAGGGAGTCCCCAGGAGTTTAATATTTACAGGGAGTCCCCAGGAGTTTAATATTTACAGGGAGTCCCCAGGAGTTTAATATTTACAGGGAGTCCCCAGGAGTTTAATATTTACAGGGAGTCCCCAGGAATTTAATATTTACAGGGAGTCCCCAGGAGTTTAATATTTGCTGGGAGTCCCCAGGAGTTTAATATTTGCTGGGCGTCCCCAGGAGTTTAATATTTGCTGGGAGTCCCCAGGAGTTCAATATTTACAGGGAGTCCCCAGGAGTTCAATATTTGCTGGGAGTCCCCAGGAGTTCAATATTTACTGGGAGTCCCCAGGAGTTCAATAATTACTGGGAGTCCCCAGGAGTTCAATATTTACCGGGAGTCCACAGGAGTTTAATATTTACAGCGAGTCCCCAGGAGTTTAATATTTACAGGGAGTCCCCAGGAGTTTAATATTTACAGGGAGAGCCCAGGAGTTTAATATTTACAGGGAGACCCCAGGAGTTTAATATTTACAGGGAATCCACAGGAGTTTAATATTTACAGGGGTTCCCCAGGAGTTTAATATTTACAGGGAGATCCCAGGAGTTTAATATTTACAGGGGTTCCCCAGGAGTTTAATATTTACAGGGAGACCCCAGGAGTTTAATATTCACTGTCAGTCCCCAGGAGTTTAATATTTACTGGGAGTCGCCAGGAGTTTAATATTTCCAGGGAGTCCCCCGGAGTTTAATATTTACAGGGAGACCCCAGGAGTTTAATATTTACAGGGAGATCCCAGGTGTTTAATATTTACAGGGAGTGGCCAGGTGTTTAATATTTACAGGGAGTCCCCAGGAGTTTAATATTTATAGGGAGTCCCCAGGAGTTTAATATTTACAGGGAGTCGCCAGGAGATTAATATTTACAGTGAGTCCCCAGGAGTTTAATATTTACAGGGAGTCCCCAGGAGTTTAATATTTACAGGGAGTCGCCAGGAGATTAATATTTCCAGGGAGTCCCCCGGAGTTTAATATTTACAGGGAGTCCCCAGGAGTTTAATATTTACAGGGAGACCCCAGGAGTTTAATATGTACAGGGAGACCCCAGGAGTTTAATATTTACAGGGAGACCCCAGGAGTTTAATATTTACAGGGAGTCCCCAGGAGTTTAATATTTACAGGGAGACCCCAGGAGTTTAATATTGACAGGGAGTCCCCAGGAGTTTAATATTTACAGGGAGTCCCCAGGAGTTTAATATTTCCAGGGAGTCGCCAGGAGATTAATATTTACAGGGAGTCCCCAGGAGTTTAATATTTACAGGGAGTCCCCAGGAGTTTAATATTTACAGGGAGTCCCCCGGAGTTTAATATTTCCAGGGAGTCGCCAGGAGATTAATATTTACAGTGAGTCCCCAGGAGTTTAATATTTACAGGGAGTCCCCAGGAGTTTAATATTTACAGGGAGTCCCCCGGAGTTTAATATTTACAGGGAGACCCCAGGAGTTTAATATTTACAGGGAGACCCCAGGAGTTTAATATTTACAGGGAGACCCCAGGAGTTTAATATTTACAGGGAGACCCCAGGAGTTTAATATTTACAGGGAGTCCCCAGGAGATTAATATTTACAGGGAGTCCACAGGAGTTTAATATTTAAAGCGAGTCCCCAGGAGTTTAATATTTACAGGGAGACCCCAGGAGTTTAATATTTACAGGGAATCCACAGGAGTTTAATATTTACAGGGGTTCCCCAGGAGTTTAATATTTACAGGGAGACCCCAGGAGTTTAATATTGACAGGGAGTCCCCAGGAGTTTAATATTGACAGGGAGTCCCCAGGAGTTTAATATTGACAGGGAGTCCCCATGAGTTTAATATTGACAGGGAGTCCCCAGGAGTTAAATATTTACAGGGAGACCCCAAGAGTTTAATATTTGCGGGGAGTCTCCAGGAGCATAATATTCACTGTCAGTCCCGAGGAGTTTAATATTTACTGGGAGTCCCCCGGAGTTTAATATTTACAGGGAGACCCCAGGAGTTTAATATTTACAGGGAGACCCCAGGAGTTTAATATTTACAGGGAGACCCCAGGAGTTTAATATTTACAGGGAGTCCCCAGGAGTTTAATATTTACAGGGAGACCCCAGGAGTTTAATATTTACAGGGAGTCCCCAGGAGTTTAATATTTACAGGGAGACCCCAGGAGTTTAATATTGACAGGGAGACCCCAGGAGTTTAATATTTACAGGGAGACCCCAGGAGTTTAAGATTTGCAGGGAGTCTCCAGGAGTTTAATATTTACTGTCAGTCCCCAGGAGTTTAATATTTACAGGGAGTCCCCAGGAGTTTAATATTTACAGGGAGTCCCCAGGAGTTTAATATTTACAGGGAGACCCCAGGAGTTTAATATTGACAGGGAGTCCCCAGGAGTTTAATATTTACAGGGAGTCCCCAGGAGTTTAATATTTCCAGGGAGTCGCCAGGAGATTAATATTTACAGTGAGTCCCCAGGAGTTTAATATTTCCAGGGAGTCCCCCGGAGTTTAATATTTACAGGGAGACCCCAGGAGTTTAATATTTACAGGGAGACCCCAGGAGTTTAATATTTACAGGGAGATCCCAGGAGTTTAATATTTACAGGGAGACCCCAGGAGTTTAATATTGACAGGGAGTCCCCAGGAGTTTAATATTGACAGGGAGTCCCCAGTCGTTCAATATTTACAGGGAGTCCCAAGGAGTTTAATATTTACAGGGAGACCCCAGGAGTTTAATATTTACAGGGAGTCCCCAGGAGTTTAATATTTACAGGGAGACCCCAGGAATTTAACATTTACAGGGAGACCCCAGGAGTTTAATATTTACAGGGAGTCCCCAGGAGTTTAATATTGACAGGGAGTCCCCAGGAGTTTAATATTTACAGGGAGTCCCCAGGAGTTTAATATTTACAGGGAGACCCCAGGAATTTAACATTTACAGGGAGACCCCAGGAGTTTAATATTTACAGGGAGTCCCCAGGACTTCAATATTTACAGGGAGACCCCATTAGTTTAATATTTACAGTTAGACACCAGGAGTTTAATATTTGCAGGGAGACCCCAGGAGTTTAATATTTACAGGGAGTCCCCAGGAGTTTAATATTTACAGAGAGTCCCCAGGAGTATAATATTTACAGGGAGTCCCCAGGAGTATAATATTTACAGGGAGTCCCCAGGAGTTTAATATTTACAGGGAGTCCCCAGGAGATTAATATTTACAGGGAGTCCCCAGGAGTTTAATATTTACAGGAATTCCCCAGGAGTTTAATATTGACAGGGAGTCACCAGGAGTTTAATATTTACAGTGAGACCCCAGGAGTTTAATATTTACAGGGAGACCCCAGGAGTTTAATATTTACAGGGAGTCCCCAGGAGTTTAATATTTACAGAGAGTCCCCAGGAGATTAATATTTACAGGGAGTCCCCAGGAGTTTAATATTGACAGGGAGTCCCCAGGAGATTAATATTTACAGGGAGTCCCCATGAGATTAATATTTACAGGGAGTCCCCAGGAGTTTAATATTTACAGGGAGACCCCAGGAGTTTAATATTTACAGGGAGTCCCCAGGAGTTTAATATTTACAGGGAGACCCCAGGAGCTTAATATTTACAGGGAGACCCCAGGAGTTTAATATTACAGGGAGTCCCAAGGACTTCAATATTTACAGTGAGACCCCAGTAGTATAATATTTACAGTGAGACCAGGAGTTTAATATTTACAGGGAGACCCCAGGAGTTTAATATTTACAGGGAGACCCCAGGAGTTTAATATTTGCAGGGAGTCCCCAGGAGTTTAATATTTACAGGGAGTCCCCAGGAGTTTAATATTTACAGGGAGACCCCAGGAGTTTAATATTTCCAGGGAGTCCCCAGGAGTTTAATATTTACAGGGAGAACACAGGAGTTTAATATTTACAGGGAGTCGCCACGAGATTAATATTTACAGTGAGTCCCCAGGAGTTTAATATTTCCAGGGAGTCCCCCGGAATTTAATATTTACAGGGAGTCCCCAGGAGTTTAATATTTACAGGGAGACCCCAGGAATTTAACATTTACAGGGAGACCCCAGGAGTTTAATATTTACAGGGAGTCCCCAGGACTTCAATATTTACAGGGAGACCCCATTAGTTTAATATTTACAGTGAGTCCCCAGGAGTTTAATATTTACAGGGAATCCCCAGGAGTTTAATATTTACAGGGAGACCCCAGGAGTTTAATATTTACAGGGAGTCCCCAGGAGTTTAATATTTACAGGGCGTCCCCAGGAGTTTAATATTGACAGGCAGACCCCAGGAGTTTAATATTTACAGGGAGACCCCAGGAGTTTCATATTTACAGGGAGATCCCAGGAGTTTAATATTTACAGGGTGACCCCAGGAGTTTAATATTTACACGGAGTCCCCAGGAGTTTAATATTTACAGGGAGTCCCCATGAGTTTAATATTTACAGGGAGTCCCCAGGAGTTTAATATTTACAGGGAGTCCCCAGGAGTTGAATGTTTACAGTGAGCCCCCAGGAGTTTAATATTTACAGGGGGTCCCCAGGAGTTTAATATTTACAGTGAGTCCCCGGGAGTTTAATATTTACAGGGAGACCCCAGGAGTTTAATATTTACAGGGAGACCCCAGCAGTTTAATATTTACAGGGAGATCCCAGGAGTTTAATATTTACAGGGAGAACCCAGGAGTTTAATATTTACAGTGTGTCCACAGGAGTTTAATATTTACAGGGAGACCCCAGGAGTTTAATATTTACAGGGAGACCCCAGGAGTTCAATATTTACAGGGAGTCCCCAGGAGTTTAATATTTACAGAGAGACCCCAGTAGTTTAATAGTTACAGGGAGACCCCAGGAGTTTAATATTTACAAGGAGACACCAGGAGTTAAATATTTACAGGGAGTCCCCAGGAGTTTAATATTTACACGGAGTCCCCAGGAGTTTAATATTTACTGGGAGTCCCCAGGAGTTTAATATTTACAGGGTGACCCCAGGAGTTTAATATTTACAGGGAGACCCCAGGAGATTAATATTTACAGTGACTCCCCGGGAGTTTAATATTTACAGGGAGTCCCCAGGAGTTTAATATTTACAGGGAGACCCCAGGAGTTTAATATTTACAGGGAGACTCCAGGAGTTTAATATTTACAGGGAGTCTCCAGGAGTTTAAGATTTGCAGGGAGTCCCCAGGAGTTTAATATTTAAAGGGAGTCCCCCGGAGTTTAATCTTTACAGTGAGTCCCCGGGAGTTTAATATTTACAGGGTGACCCCAGGAGTTTAATATTTACAGGGAGACCCCAGGAGTTTAATATTTACAGGGTGACCCCAGGAGTTTAATATTTACAGGGGGTCCCCAGGAGTTTAATATTTATAGTGAGTCCCCCGGAGTTCAATATTTACTGAGAGTCCCCAGGAGTTTAATATTTGCAGGGAGTCCCCAGGAGTTTAATATTTACAGGGACACCCCAGGAGTTTTATATTTCCAGGGAGTCCCCAGGAGTTTAATCTTTACTGGGAGTCCCCAAGAGTTTAATCTTTACTGGGAGTCCCCAGGAGTTTAATCTTTACTGGGAGTCCCCAGGAGTTTAATATTTACAGGGAGTCCCCAGGAGATTAATATTTACACGGAGTCCCCAGGAGATTAATATTTACAGGGAGACCCCAGGAGTTTAATATTTCCTGGGAGTCCCCAGGAGTTTTATATTTACTTGGAGTCCCCAGGAGTTCAATATTTACTGAGAGTCCCCAGGAGTTTAATATTTACAAGGAATCCACAGGAGTTTAATATTTACAGGGAGTCCCCAGGAGTTTAATATTTACAGGGAGTCCCCAGGAGTTTAATATTTACAGGGAGTCCACAGGAGATTAATATTTACAGGGAGTCCCCAGGAGATTAATATATACAGGGAGTCCCCAGGAGATTAATATTTGCAGGGAGACCCCAGGAGTTTAATATTTACAGGGAGTCCACTGGAGTTTAATATTTACAGGGAGACCCCAGTAGTTTAATATTTACTGTCAGTCCCCAGGAGTTTAATATTTGCAGGGAGACCCCAGGAGTTTAATATTTACAGGGAGTCCACATGAGTTTAATATTTACAGGGGGTCCCCAGGAGTTTAATATTTACTGTCAGTCCCCAGGAGTTTAATATTTACAGGGAGACCCCAGCAGTTTAATATTGACAGGGAGACCCCAGGAGTTTATTATTGACAGGGAGTCGCCAGGAGTTTAATATTTACAGGGAGTCCCCAGGAGTTTAATATTTGCTGGGAGTCCCCAGGAGTTTAATATTTGCTGGGAGTCCCCAGGAGTTTAATATTTACAGGGAGTTCCCAGGAGTTTAATATTTACAGGGAGTCCCCAGGATTTTAATATTTACAGGGAGTCCCCAGGAGTTTAATATTTACAGCGAGTCCCCAGGAGTTTAATATTTACAGGGAGTCCCCCGGAGTTTAATATTTACAGGGAGACCCCAGGAGTTTAATATTTACAGGGAGACCCCAGGAGTTTAATATTTACAGGGAGTCCCCAGGAGTTTAATATTTCCAGTGAGTCCCCCGGAGTTTAATATTCACAGGGAGACCCCAGGAGTTTAATATTTACAGGGAGACCCCAGGAGTTTAATATTTACAGGGAGACCCCAGGAGTTTAACATTTACAGGGAGACCCCAGGAGTTCAATATTTACAGGGAGTCCCCAGGAGTTTAAAATTTACATGGAGTCCACAGGAGTTTAATATTTACAGGGAGTCCCCAGGAGTTTATTATTTACAGGGAGTCCCCAGGAGTTTAATATTTACTTGGAGACCCCAGGAGTTTAATATTTGCAGGGAGTCCCCAGGACTTTAATATTTACAGGGAGACCCCAGGAGTTTTATATTTCCAGAGAGTCCCCAGGAGTTTAATATTTACTGGGAGTCCCCATGAGTTTTATATTTACAGGGAGTCCCCAGGAGTTTAATATTTACAGTGAGACGCCAGGAGTTCAAAATTAACAGGAAGACCCCAGGAGTTTAAAATTTACAGAGAGTACCCAGGCTTTTAATATTTACTGGGAGCCCCCGGGAGTTTAATATTTGCTGGGAGTCCCCAGGAGTTTAATATTTACAGGGAGACCCCAGGAGTTTAATATTTACAGGGAGACCCCAGGAGTTTAATATTTACAGGGAGACCCCAGGAGTTTAATATTTACAGGGAGACCCCAGGAGTTTAATATTTACAGGGAGTCCCCAGGAGTTTAATATTTACAGGGAGTCCCCAGGAGTTTAATGTTTACAGGGAGTCCCCAGGAGTTTAATATTTACAGGGCGTCCCCAGGAGTTTAATATTGACAGGCAGACCCCAGGAGTTTAATATTTACAGGGCGTCCCCAGGAGTTTAATATTGACAGGCAGACCCCAGGAGTTTAATATTTACAGGGAGTCCCCAGGAGTTTAATATTTACAGGGAGAGCCCAGGAGTTTAATATTTACAGGGAGACCCCAGGAGTTTAATATTTACAGGGAGATCCCAGGAGTTTAATATTTACAGGGAGTACCCCGGAGTTTAATATTTACAGGGAGACCCCAGGAGTTTAATATTTACAGGGTGACCCCAGGAGTTTAATATTTGCTGGGAGTCCCCAGGAGTTTAATATTTCCAGTGAGTCCTCGGGAGTTTAATATTGACAGGCAGTCCTCAGGAGTATAATATTTACAGGGAGACCCCAGGAGTTTAATATTTACAGGGAGACCCCAGGAGTTTAATATTTACAGGGAGTCCCCAGGAGTTTAATATTTGCAGGGAGTCCCCAGGAGTTTAATATTTACAGGGCGTCCCCAGGAGTTTAATATTTATAGGGTGACCCCAGGAGTTTAATATTTACAGGGAGACCCCAGGAGTTTAATATTTATAGGGTGACCCCAGGAGTTTAATATTTACAGGGAGTCCCCAGGAGTTTAATATTTACAGGGAGTACCCAGGAGTTTAATATTTATAGGGTGACCCCAGGAGTTTAATATTTACAGGGAGACCCCAGGAGTTTAATATTTATAGGGTGACCCCAGGAGTTTAATATTTACAGGGAGTCCCCAGGAGTTTAATATTTACAGGGGGTCCCCGGGAGTTTAATATTTACAGGGAGTCCCCAGGAGTTTAATATTTACAGGGAGTCCCCACGAGTTTTATATTTACAGGGAGACCCCAGCAGTTTAATATTTACAGGGAGACCCCAGGAGTTTAATATTTACAGGGAGACCCCAGCAGTTTAATATTTACAGTGGGTCCACAGGAGTTTAATATTTACAGGGAGTCCCCAGGAGTTTAATATTTACAGGGAGATCCCAGGAGTTTAATATTTACAGGGAGATCCCAGGAGTTTAATATTTACAGGGAGATCCCAGGAGTTTAATATTTACAGGGAGACCCCAGGAGTTTAATATTTACAGGGAGACCCCAGGAGTTCAATATTTTCAGGGAGTCCCCAGGAGTTTCATATTTACAGAGAGACCCCAGGAGTTTAATATTTACAGTGAGTCCCCAGGAGTTTAATATTTACTGGGAGTCCCCAGGAGTTTAATATTTACAGGGAGACCCCAGGAGTTTAATATTTACAGGGAGTCCCCAGGAGTTTAATATTTACTGGGTGTCCCCAGGAGTTTAATATTTACAGGGAGACCCCAGGAGTTTAATATTTACAGAGAGACCCCAGCAGTTTAATATTTACAGGGAGACCACAGGAGTTTAATATTTACAGGGAGTCCCCAGGTGTTTAATATTTACAGGGACTCCCCAGGAGGTTAATATTTACAGGGACTCCCCAGGAGTTTAATATTTACAGGGAGACCCCAGGAGTTTAATATTTACAGGGTGACCCCAGGAGTTTAATATTTACAGGGAGACCACAGGAGTTTAATATTTACAGTGAGTCCCCAGGAGTTTAATATTTCCAGGGAGACCCCAGGAGTTTAGTATTTACAGGGTGACCCCAGGAGTTTAATATTTACAGGGAGTCCCCAGGAGTTAATTATTTACAGTGAGTCCCCAGGAGTTTAATATTTACAGGGAGACCCCAGGAGTTTAGTATTTACAGTGAGTCCCCAGGAGTTTAATATTTACAGGGTGACCCCAGGAGTTTAATATTTACAGGGAGTCCCCAGGAGTTTAATGTTTACAGGGAGACCACAGGAGTTTAATATTTACAGGGAGTCCCCAGTAGTTTAACATTTACAGGGAGTCCCCAGGAGTTGAATATTTACACGGAGTCCCCGGGACTTTAATATTGACAGGGAGACCCCATGAGTTTAATATTTACAGGGAGTCGCCAGGAGTTTAATATTTACATGGAGTCCCCAGGAGTTTAATATTTACAAGGAGTCCCCAGGAGTTTAATATTTATAGGGAGTCCCCAGGAGTTTAATATTTACAGGGAGACCCCAGGAGTTTAATATGTACAGTGAGTCCCCAGGAGTTTAATATTTACAGGGGGTCCACAGGAGTTTAATGTTTACAGGGAGACCCCAGGAGTTTAATATTTACAGGGAGTCCCCAGAAGTTTAATATTTACTGGCAGTCCGCAGGAGTTTAATATTTACAGGAGTACCCAGGAGTTTAATGTTTAAAGTGAGTCCCCAGGAGCTTAATATTTACAGTGAGACCCCAGGAGTTTAATATTTAAGGTGAGACCTCAGGAGTTTAATATTTACAGGGAGTCCCCAGGAGTTTAATATTTACAGGGAGACCCCAAGAGTTAAATATTTACATGGGGTCCCCAGGAGTTTAATATTTACAGGGAGACCCCAGGAGTTTAATATTTACAGGAAGCCCCCAGGAGTTTAATATTTACAGGGAGTCCCCGAGAGTTTAATATTTACACGGAGTCCGCAGGAGTTCAATATTTACTGGGAGTCCCCAGGAGTTTAATTTTTACAGGGCGTCCCCAGGAGTTTAATTTTTACAGGGAGTCCCCAGGAGTTTAATTTTTACAGGGAGTCCCCAGGATTTTAATTTTTACAGGATGTCCCCAAGAGTTTAATTTTAACAGGGTGTCCCCAGGAGTTTAATTTTTACAGGGTGTCCCAAGGAGTTTTATATTTACAGGCAGTCCCCAGGAGTTTAATGTTTACAGGGAATCCCCAGGAGTTTATTATTTACAGGGAGTCCCCAGGAGTTTAATATTTACAGGGAGTCCCCAGGAGCTTAATATTTACAGGTGGACCCCAGGAGTTTAATATTTACAGTGAGACCTCAGGAGTTTAATATTTTCTGGGAGTCCCCAGGTGTTCAATATTTACTGGGAGTCCCCAGGAGTTGAATATTTACTAGGAGTCCCCAGAAGTTTAATATTTACAGGGAGTCCCCAGGAGTTTAATATTCATAGGGAGTCCCCAGGAGTTTAATATTTACAGGGAGTCCCCAGGAGTTTAATATTTACTAGGAGTCCCCAGAAGTTTAATATTTACAGGGAGTCCCCAGGAGTTTAATATTCATAGGGAGTCCCCAGGAGTTTAATATTTACAAGGAGTCCCCAGGAGTATGATATTTACAGTGAGTCCTCGGGAGTTAAATATTTACAGGCAGTCCGCAGGAGTATAATATTTACATAGAGTCCACAGGAGTTTAATATTTACAGGGAGTCCCCAGGAGTTTAATATTTACAGTGAGACCTCAGGAGTTTAATATTTGCAGGGAGTCCCCAGGAGTTTAATATTTACAGGCAGTCCTCAGGAGTTTAATATTTGCAGGGAGACGCCAGGAGTTTAATATTTACAGGGAGACCCCAGGGGTTTAATATTTACAGGGAGACCCCAGGAGTTTAATATTTACAGGGAGTCCCCATGAGCTTAATATTTACAGGGAGACCCCAGGAGTTTAATATTTACATTGAGACCTCAGGAGTTTAATATTTACAGGGAGTCCCCAGGAGTTTAATATTTACAGGGAGTCCCCAGGAGTTTAATATTTACAGGGAGTCCCCAGGAGTTTCATACTTACAGGGAGACCACAGGAGTTTAATATTTACAGGGACTCCCCAGGAGTTCAATATTTGAAGGGAGTCCCCAGGAGTTCAATATTTGCAGGGAGTCCCCAGGAGTTTAATATTTGCAGGGAGTCCTCAGGAGTTTAATATTTGCAGGGAGACGCCAGGAGTTTAATATTTACAGGGAGTCCCCAGGAGTTTAATATTTACAGGGTGTCCCCTGGAGTTTAATATTTACAGGGAGACCCCAGGAGTTTAATATTTGCAGGGAGTCCCCAGGAGTTTAATGTTTACAGGGAGTCCCCAGGAGTTTAATATTTACAGGGAGTCCCCAGGAGTTTAATATTTACAGGGAGTCCCCAGGAGTTTAATATTTACAGGGAGACCCCAGGAGTTTAATATTTACAGGGAGTCCCCAGGAGTTTAATATTTACAGGGTGTCCCCTGGAGTTTAATATTTACAGGGAGACCCCAGGAGTTTAATATTTGCAGGGAGTCCCCAGGAGTTTAATGTTTACAGGGAGTCCCCAGGAGTTTAATATTTACAGGGAGTCCCCAGGAGTTTAATATTTACAGGGAGTCCCCAGGAGTTTAATATTTACAGGGAGACCCCAGGAGTTTAATATTTACAGGGAGTCCCCAGAAGTTTAATATTTAGAGGGAGACCACAGGAGTTTAATATTTACTGGGAGTCCCCAGGAGCTCAATATTTACTGGGAGTCCCCAGGAGTTTAATATTTACTGGGAGTCCCCAGGAGTTTAATATTTACAGGGAGTCCCCAGGAGTTTAATATTTACAGGGAGTCCCCAGAAGTTTAATATTTACAGGGAGTCGCCAGAAGTTTAATATTTACAGGGAGACCCCAGCAGTTTAATATTTACAGGGAGTCCCCAGGAGTTTAATATTTACAGGCAGTCCGCAGGAGTTTAATATTTACAGGCAGTCCGCAGGAGTTTAATATTTACATAGAGTCCCCAGGAGTTTAATATTTACAGGGAGTCCACAGGAGTTTAATATTTACAGGGAGTCCCCAGGAGTTTAATATTTACAGGCAGTCCGCAGGAGTTTAATATTTATATCGAGACCCCAGGAGTTTAATATTTACAGGGAGTCCACAGGAGTTTAATATTTACAGGGAGTCCCCAGGAGTTTAATATTTACAGGCAGTCCGCAGGAGTTTAATATTTACATAGAGTCCCCAGGAGTTTAATATTTACAGGGAGTCCCCAGGAGTTTAATATTTACAGGGAGTCCCCAGGAGTTTAATATTTACAGGGAGTCGCCAGAAGTTTAATATTTACAGGGAGACCCCAGGAGTTTAATATTTACAGGGAGTCCCCAGGAGTTTAATATTTACAGGCAGTCCGCAGGAGTTTAATATTTACAGGGAGTCCCCAGGAGCTTAATATTTACAGGGAGTCCCCAGGAGTTTAATATTTACAGGCAGTCCGCAGGAGTTTAATATTTACAGGGAGTCCCCAGGAGCTTAATATTTACAGGGAGTCCCCAGGAGTTTAATATTTACAGGCAGTCCGCAGGAGTTTAATATTTACAGGGAGTCCCCAGGAGCTTAATATTTACAGGGAGTCCCCAGGAGTTTAATATTTACAGGGAGTCCCCAGGAGCTTAATATTTACAGGGGGACCCCAGGAGTTTAATATTTACAGTGAGACCTCAGGAGTTTAATATTTACTGGGAGTCCCCAGGAGTTTAATATTGACAGGGAGACCCCAGGAGTTTAATATTTACTGGGAGTCCCCAGAAGTTTAATATTTACAGGGAGTCCCCAGGAGTTTAATATTTATAGGGAGTCCCCAGGAGTTTAATATTTACAAGGAGTCCCCAGGAGTTTAATATTTACAGGGAGTCCCCAGGAGT
This sequence comes from Heptranchias perlo, assembly GCF_035084215.1. Lineage (NCBI taxonomy): Eukaryota > Metazoa > Chordata > Chondrichthyes > Hexanchiformes > Hexanchidae > Heptranchias > Heptranchias perlo. The sequence goes on along the minus strand of NW_027139222.1, from coordinate 417,525 downwards.
TTAATATTTATAGGGAGTCCCCAGGAGTTTAATATTTACAAGGAGTCCCCAGGAGTATGATATTTACAGTGAGTCCTCGGGAGTTAAATATTTACAGGCAGTCCGCAGGAGTTTAATATTTACTGGGAGTCCCCTGGAGTTTAATATTTACAGTGAGACCTCAGGAGTTTAATATTTACAGGGAGTCCCCAGGAGTTTAATATTTACTGGGAGTCCCCAGGAGTTTAATATTTACTCGGAGTCCCCAGGAGTTTAATATTTACAGGGAGTCCCCAGGAGTTTAATATTTACAGCGAGTCCCCAGGAGTTTAATATTTACTGGGAGTCCCCAGGAGTTTAATATTTACAGCGAGTCCCCAGGAGTTTAATATTTACTGGGAGTCCCCAGGAGTTTAATATTTACTCGGAGTCCCCAGGAGTTTAATATTTACAGGGAGTCCCCAGGAGTTTAATATTTACTGGGAGTCCCCAGGAGTTTAATATTTACAAGGAGTCCCCAGGAGTTTAATATTTACAGCGAGTCCCCAGGAGTTTAATATTTACAGTGAGTCCACAGGAGTTTATTATTCACAGGGAGTCCCCAGGAGTTTAATATTTACAGGCAGTCCGCAGGAGTTTAATATTTACATAGAGTCCCCAGGAGTTAAATATTTACATGGGTTCCCCAGGAGTTTAATATTTACAGGGAGACCCCTGGAGTTTAATATTTACAGGGAGATCCCAGGAGTTTAATATTTACAGGGAGACCCCAGGAGTTTAATATTTACAGGGAGCCCCCAGGAGTTTAATATTTACACGGAGTCCCCAGGAGTTAAATATTTACATGGGTTCCCCAGGAGTTTAATATTTACAGGGAGACCCCTGGAGTTTAATATTTACAGGGAGATCCCAGGAGTTTAATATTTACAGGGAGACCCCAGGAGTTTAATATTTACAGGGAGCCCCCAGGAGTTTAATATTTACAGGGAGTCCCCAGGAGTTTAATATTTACAGGGAGACCCCAGGAGTTTAATATTTACAGGGAGCCCCCAGGAGTTTAATATTTACAGGGAGTCCCCGGGAGTTTAATATTTACACGGAGTCCCCAGGAGTTCAATATTTAATGGGAGTCCCAAGGAGTTTAATTTTTACAGGGAGTCCCCAGGAGTTTAATTTTTACAGGGAGTCCCTAGGAGTTTAATTTTTACAGGGAGTCCCCAGGATTTTAATTTTTACAGGGTGTCCCCAAGAGTTTAATTTTTACAGGGTGTCCCCAGGAGTTTAATATTTACAGGGAGTCCCCAGGAGTTTAATATTTACTGGGAGTCCCCAGGAGTTTAATATTTACAAGGAGTCCCCAGGAGTTTAATATTTACAGCGAGTCCCCAGGAGTTTAATATTTACAGTGAGTCCACAGGAGTTTATTATTCACAGGGAGTCCGCAGGAGTTTAATATTTACAGGCAGTCCGCAGGAGTTTAATATTTACATAGAGTCCCCAGGAGTTAAATATTTACATGGGTTCCCCAGGAGTTTAATATTTACAGGGAGACCCCTGGAGTTTAATATTTACAGGGAGATCCCAGGAGTTTAATATTTACAGGGAGACCCCAGGAGTTTAATATTTACAGGGAGCCCCCAGGAGTTTAATATTTACAGGGAGTCCCCAGGAGTTTAATATTTACAGGGAGACCCCAGGAGTTTAATATTTACAGGGAGCCCCCAGGAGTTTAATATTTACAGGGAGTCCCCGGGAGTTTAATATTTACACGGAGTCCCCAGGAGTTCAATATTTAATGGGAGTCCCAAGGAGTTTAATTTTTACAGGGAGTCCCCAGGAGTTTAATTTTTACAGGGAGTCCCTAGGAGTTTAATTTTTACAGGGAGTCCCCAGGATTTTAATTTTTACAGGGTGTCCCCAAGAGTTTAATTTTTACAGGGTGTCCCCAGGAGTTTAATTTTTACAGGGTGTCCCCAGGAGTTTAATATTTACAGGGAGTCCCCGGGAGTTTAATATTAACATGGAGTCTCCAGGAGTTTACTGTTAACATGGAGTCCCCAGGAGTTTAATATTTACAGGGAGACCCCAGGAGTTTAATATTTACATGGAGTCCCCAGGAGTTCAACAGTTGCAGGGAGTCCCCTGGAGTTTAATATTTGCAGGGAGTCCCCAGGAGTTTAATATTTACAGTGAGTCCCTGGGAGTTTAATATTGACAGGGAGACCCCAGCAGTTTAATATTTACAGGGAGACCCCAGGAGTTTAATAGTTACAGGGAGACCCCAGGAGTTTAATATTTAGAGGGAGTCCCCAGGAGTTTAATATTTACAGGGAGTCCCCAGGAGTTTAATTTTTACAGGGCGTCCCCAGGAGTTTAATTTTTACAGGGAGTCCCCAGGAGTTTAATTTTTACAGGGAGTCCCCAGGATTTTAATTTTTACAGGGTGTCCCCAAGAGTTTAATTTTTACAGGGTGTCCCCAGGAGTTTAATTTTTACAGGGTGTCCCAAGGAGTTTAATATTTACAGGGAGTCCCCATGAGTTTAATATTTACAGGGGGTCCCCAGGAGTATGATATTTACAGTGAGACCTCGGGAGTTAAATATTTACAGGCAGTCCGCAGGAGTTTAATATTTACTGGGAGTCCCCAGGAGTTTAATATTTACTTGGAGTCCCCAGGAGTTTAATATTTACAGGGAGTCCCCAGCAGTTTAATATTTATAGGGAGTCCCCAGGAGTTTAATATTTACAAGGAGTCCCCAGGAGTTTAATATTTACAGCGAGTCCCCAGGACTTTAATATTTACAGGGAGTCCACAGGAGTTTAATATTTACAGGCAGTCCGCAGGAGTTTAATATTTACATAGAGTCCCCAGGAGTTAAATATTTACATGGGTTCCCCAGGAGTTTAATATTTACAGGGAGACCCCTGGAGTTTAATATTTACAGGGAGATCCCAGGAGTTCAATATTTAATGGGAGTCCCAAGGAGTTTAATTTTTACAGGGAGTCCCCAGGAGTTTAATATTTACAGGGAGTCCCCAGGAGTTTAATATTTACAGGGAGTCCGCAGGAGTTTAATATTTACAGGGAGACCCCAGGAGTTTAATATTTACAGGGAGACCCCAGGAGTTTAATATTTGCAGGGAGACCCCAGGATTTTAATATTAACAGGGAGACCCCAGGAGTTTAATATTTACAGGGAGACCCCAGGAGTTTAATATTTACAGGGAGACCCCAGGAGTTTAATATTTGCAGGGAGACCCCAGGATTTTAATATTAACAGGGAGACCCCAGGAGTTTAATATTTACAGGGAGACCCCAGGAGTTTAATATTTACAGGGAGACCCCAGGATTTTAATATTAACAGGGAGACCCCAGGAGTTTAATATTTACAGGGAGACCCCAGGAGTTTAATATTTACAGGGAGTCCCCAGGAGTTTAATATTTACATTGAGACCTCAGGAGTTTAATATTTACATTGAGACCTCAGGAATTTAATATTTACAGGGAGTCCCCAGGAGTTTAATATTTACAGGGAGACCCCAGGAGTTTAATATTTACATTGAGACCTCAGGAGTTTAATATTTACAGGGAGACCCCAGGAGTTTAATATTTACAGGGAGACCCCAGGAGTTTAATATTTACAGGGAGACCCCAGGAGTTTCATATTTACAGGGAGACCACAGGAGTTTAATATTTACAGGGACTCCCCAGGAGTTCAATATTTGCAGGGAGTCCCCAGGAGTTCAATATTTGCAGGGAGTCCCCAGGAGTTTAATATTTGCAGGGAGTCCTCAGGAGTTTAATATTTGCAGGGAGACCACAGGAGTTTAATGTTTACAGGGAGTCCCCAGGAGTTTAATATTTACAGGGAGACCCCAGGAGTTTAATGTTTACAGGGAGTCCCCAGGAGTTTAATATTTACAGGGAGACCCCAGGAGTTTAATATTTACTGGGAGTCCCCAGGAGTTTAATATTTAGAGGGAGACCACAGGATTATAATATTTACTGGGAGTCCCCAGGAGTTTAATGTTTACAGGGAGACCACAGGATTATAATATTTACTGGGAGTCCCCAGGAGTTTAATGTTTACAGGGAGTCCCCAGGAGTTTAATATTTACTGGGAGTCCCCAGGAGTTTAATATTTACTGGGAGTCCCCAGGAGTTTAATATTTACTGGGAGTCCCCAAGAGTTTAATATTTACAGGGAGTCCCCAGAAGTTTAATATTTAAAGGGAGACCCCAGCAGTTTAATATTTATAGGGAGTCCCCAGGAGTTTAATATTTAGAGGGAGACCACAGGATTATAATATTTACTGGGAGTCCCCAGGAGTTTAATGTTTACAGGGAGTCCCCAGGAGTTTAATATTTACTGGGAGTCCCCAGGAGTTTAATATTTACTGGGAGTCCCCAGGAGTTTAATATTTACTGGGAGTCCCCAAGAGTTTAATATTTACAGGGAGTCCCCAGAAGTTTAATATTTAAAGGGAGACCCCAGCAGTTTAATATTTATAGGGAGTCCCCAGGAGTTTAATATTTACAGGCAGTTAGCAGGAGTTTAATATTTACAGTGAGTCCCCAGGAGTTTAATATTTACAGGCAGTCCGCAGGAGTTTAATATTTGCATAGAGTCCCCAGGAGTTTAATATTTACAGGGAGTCCCCAGGAGTTTAATATTTACAGGGAGTCCCCAGGTGTTTAATATTTACTGGGAGTCCCCAGGAGTTTAATATGTACTGGGAGTCCTCAGGATTTTAATATGTACTTGGAGTCCCCATGACCTTAATATTTACAGGGAGACCCCAGGAGTTTAATATTTACATTGAGACCTCAGGAGTTTAATATTCACAGGGAGTCCCCAGGAGTTTAATATTCACAGGGAGTCCCCAGGAGTTTAATATTTACAGGGAGTCCCCAGGAGTTTAATATTTACAGGGACTCCCCAGGAGTTCAATATTTGCAGGGAGTCCCCAGGAGTTCAATATTTGCAGGGAGTCCCCAGGAGTTTAATATTTGCAGGGAGTCCTCAGGAGTTTAATATTTGCAGGGAGACGCCAGGAGTTTAATATTTACAGGGAGACCCCTGGGGTTTAATATTTACAGGGAGACCCCAGGAGTTTAATATTTACAGGGAGTCCCCAGGAGTTTAATATTTACAGGGTGTCCCCTGGAGTTTAATATTTACAGGGAGAACCCAGGAGTTTAATATTTGCAGGGAGTCCCCAGGAGTTTAATATTTACTAGGAGTCCCCAGGAGTTTAATGTTTACAGGGAATCCCCAGGAGTTTAATATTTACAGGGAGTCCCCAGGAGTTTAATATTTAGAGGGAGACCACAGGAGTTTAATATTTACTGGGAGTCCCCAGGAGCTCAATATTTACTGGGAGTCCCCAGGAGTTTAATATTTACTAGGAGTCCCCAGGAGTTTAATATTTACTGGGAGTCCCCAGGAGTTTAATATTTACTGGGAGTCCCCAGGAGTTTAATATTTACAGGGAGTCCCCAGGAGTTTAATATTTACAGGGAGTCCCCAGAAGTTTAATATTTACAGGGAGTCCCCAGGAGTTTAATATTTACAGGTAGTCGCCAGAAGTTTAATATTTACAGGGAGACCCCACAGTTTAATATTTATAGGCAGTCCCCCGGAGTTTAATATTTACAGGCAGTCCGCAGGAGTTTAATATTTACAGTGAGTCCTCGGGAGTTTAATATTTACAGGCAGTCCGCAGGAGTTTAATATTTACATAGAGTCCACAGGAGTTTCATATTGACAGGGAGTCCCCAGGAGTTTAATATTTACAGGCAGTCCGCAGGAGTTTAATATTTGCATAGAGTCCCCAGGAGTTTAATATTTACAGGGAGTCACCAGGTGTTTAATATTTACTGGGAGTCCCCAGGAGTTTCATATGTACTGGGAGTCCCCAGGATTTTAATATGTACTAGGAGTCCCCAGGAGTTTAATATTTACAGGGAGTCCCCAGGAGTTTAATATTTACAGGGAGTCGCCAGAAGTTTAATATTTACAGGTCGTCCCCAGAAGTTTAATATTTACAGGGAGTCCCCGGGAGTTTAATATTTACACGGAGTCCCCAGGAATTCAATATTTAATGGGAGTCCCCAGGTGTTTAATATTTACTGGGTGTCCCCAGGAGTTTAATATTTACTAGGAGTCCCCAGGAGTTTAATATTTACAGGGAGTCCCCAGGAGTTTAATATTTATAGGGAGTCCCCAGGAGTTTAATATTTACAGGCAGTCCGCAGGAGTTTAATATTTACATAGAGTCCACAGGAGTTTAATATTTACAGGGCGACCCCAGGAGTTTCATATTTACAGGGAGACCCCAGGATTTTAATATTTACAGGGAATCCCCAGGAGTTTAACATTTACACGGAGTCCCCAGGAGTTTAATATTTACAGGGAGACCCCAGGAGTTTAATATTTACAGGGAGTCCCCAGGAGTTTAATATTTACTGGGAGACCCCAGGAGTTTAATATTTACAGGGAGACCCCAGGAGTTTAATATTTACAGGGGGTCCCCAGTAGTTTAATATTTACTGGGAGCCCCCAGGAGTTTAATATTTACAGGGAGTCCACAGGAGTTTCATTTTTACAGGGAGTCCCCAGGAGTTTAATTTTTACAGGAAGTCCCCAGTAGTTTAATGTTTACATGGAGTCCCCAGGAGTTTAATAATTACAGCGAGACCCCAGGAGTTCAACAGTTACAGGGAGACCCCAGGAGTTTAATATTTACAGGGAGACCCTAGCAGTTTAATATTTACAGGGAGACCCCAGGAGTTTAATAGTTGCAGGGAGTCCCCAGGAGTTTAATATTTACGGGGTGACCCCAGGAGTTTAATATTTACAGGGATTCCCCAGGAGTTTAATATTTACAAGGAGACCCCAGGAGTTTAATATTTACAGGGAGTCCCCAGGAGTTTAATGTTTACAGGGAGAACCCAGGAGTTTATTATTGACAGGGAGTCCCCAGGACTTTAATATTTACAGGGAGACCCCAAGAGTTTAATATTTACAGGGGGTCCCCAGGAGTTTAATATTTACAGGGGGTCCCCAGGAGTTTAATATTTACAGGGAGTCCCCAGGAGCTTAATATTTACAGGGGGACCCCAGGAGTTTAATATTTACAGAGAGACGTCAGGAGTTTAATATTTTCTGGGAGTCCCCAGGTGTTCAATATTTACTGGGAGTCCCCAGGAGTTTAATATTTACTGGGAGTGCCCAGGAGTTTAATATTTACGAGGAGTCCCCAGGAGTTTAATATTTACAGGGAGTCCCCAGGAGTTTAATATTTATAGGGAGACCCCAGGAGTTTAATATTTACAAGGTGTCCCCAGGGGTATGATATTTACAGTGAGTCCTCGGGAGTTAAATATTTACAGGCAGTCCGCAGGAGTTTAATATTTACATAGAGTCCACAGGAGTTTAATATTTACAGGGAGTCCCCAGGAGTTTAATATTTACAGGCTGTCCGCAGTAGTTTAATATTTACATAGAGTCCCCAGGAGTTTAATATTTACAGGGAGTCCCCAGGTGTTTAATATTTACTGGAAGTCCCCAGGAGTTTAATATTTACTGGGAGTCCCCAGGAGTTTAATATTTATAGGCAGTCCGCAGGAGTTTAATATTTACAGGGCGACCCCAGGAGTTTCATATTTACAGGGAGACCCCAGGATTTTAATATTTACAGGGAATCCCCAGTAGTTTAACATTTACACGGAGTCCCCAGGAGTTTAATATTTACAGGGAGACCCCAGGAGTTTAATATTTACAGGGAGTCCCCAGGAGTTTAATATTTAATGGGAGACCCCAGGAGTTTAATATTTACAGGGAGACCCCAGGAGTTTAATATTTACAGGGGGTCCCCAGTCGTTTAATATTTACTGGGAGACCCCAGGAGTTTAATATTTGCAGGGAGATCCCAGGAGTTTAATATTTACAGGGAGCCCCCAGGAGTTTAATATTTACAGGGAGACCCCCATGAGTTCAATATTTACAGGGAGTCCCCAGGAGTTTAATATTGACAGGGAGTCCCCAGGAGTTTAATATTTACAGGGAGACCCCATGAGTTTAATATTTACAGGGAGTCCCCAGGAGTTTAATATTTGCAGGGAGTCCCCAGGAGTTTAATATTTACAGGGAGTCCCCAGGAGTTTAATATTTACAGGGAGACCCCAGGAGTTTAATATTTACAGGGAGTCCACAGGAGTTTCATTTTTACAGGGAGTCCCCAGGAGTTTAATTTTTACAGGAAGTCCCCAGGAGTTTAATATTTACAGGGAGACCCCAGGATTGTAATATTTACATGGTGTCCCCAGGAGTTTAATAATTACAGCGAGACCCCAGGAGTTCAACAGTTACAGGGAGACCCCAGGAGTTTAATATTTACAGGGAGACCCTCGCAGTTTAATATTTACAGGGAGACCCCAGGAGTTTAATAGTTACAGGGAGTCCCCAGGAGTTTAATATTTACAGGGTGACCCCAGGAGTTTAATATTTACAGGGATTCCCCAGGAGTTTCATATTTACAGGGAGACCCCAGGACTTTAATATTTACAGGGAGACCCCAAGAGTTTAATATTTACAGGGGGTCCCCAGGAGTTTAATATTTACAGGGGGTCCCCAGGAGTTTAATATTTACAGGGGGACCCCAGGAGTTTAATATTTACAGTGAGACCTCAGGAGTTTAATATTTTCTGGGAGTCCCCAGGTGTTCAATATTTACTGGGAGTCCCCAGGTGTTTAATATTTACAGGGAGTCCCCAGGAGTTTAATATTTATAGGGAGTCCCCAGGAGTTTAATATTTACAAGGAGTTCCCAGGAGTATGATATTTACAGTGAGTCCTCGGGAGTTAAATATTTACAGGCAGTCCGCAGGAGTTTAATATTTACATAGAGTCCACAGGAGTTTAATATTTACAGGGAGTCCCCAGCAGTTTAATATTTACAGGGAGTCCCCAGGAGTTTAATATTTACTGGGAGTCCCCAGGAGTTTAATATTTACTAGGAGTCCCCAGGAGTTTAATATTTACAAGGAGTCCCCAGGCGTATGATATTTACAGTGAGTCCACAGGAGTTTAATATTTACAGGGAGTCCCCAGGAGTTTAATATTTACAGGTAGTCTGGAGGAGTTTAATATTTACATAGAGTCCCCAGGAGTTTAATATTTACAGGGAGTCCCCAGGAGCTTAATATTTACAGTGAGACCTCAGGATTTTAATATTTACAGGGAGTCCCCAGGAGTTTAATATTTGCAGGGAGACCCCAGGAGTTTAATATTTACAGTGAGACCTCAGGAGTTTAATATTTACAGGGAGACCCCAAGAGTTAAATATTTACATGGGGTCCCCAGGAGTTTAATATTGTCAGGGAGACCCCAGGAGTTTAATATTTACAGGGAGCCCCCAGGAGTTTAATATTTACACGGAGTCCCCAGGAGTTCAATATTTAATGGGAGTCCCAAGGAGTTTAATTTTGACAGGGAGTCCCCAGGAGTTTAATTTTTACAGGGAGTCCCCAGGAGTTTAATTTTTACAGGGAGTCCCCAGGATTTTAATTTTTACAGGGTGTCCCCAAGAGTTTAATTTTTACAGGGTGTCCCCAGGAGTTTAATTTTTACAGGGTGTCCCCAGGAGTTTAATATTTACAGGGAGACCCCAAGAGTTAAATATTTACATGGGGTCCCCAGGAGTTTAATATTTACAGGGAGACCCCTGGAGTTTAATATTTACAGGGAGACCCCAGGAGTTTAATATTTCTAGGGAATCCCCAGGAGTTTAATATTTCTAGGGAATCCCCAGGAGTTTAATATTTACAGGGAGTCCTCGGGAGTTAAATATTTACAGGCAGTCCGCAGGAGTTTAATATTTACATAGAGTCCCCTGGTGTTTAATATTTACAGGCAGTCCGCAGGAGTTTAATATTTACATGGAGTCCACAGGAGTTTAATATTTGCAGGGAGTCCCCAGGAGCTTAATATTTACAGTGAGACCTCAGGAGTTTAATATTTACAGGGAGTCCCCAGGAGTTTAATATTTACTGGGAGTCCCCAGGAGTTTAATATTTACAGGGAGTCCCCAGGAGTTTAATATTTACAGGGAGACCCCTGGAGTTTAATATTTACAGGGAGATCCCAGGAGTTTAATATTTACAGGGAGACCCCAGGAGTTTAATATTTACAGGGAGCCCCCAGGAGTTTAATATTTACAGGGAGTCCCCGGGAGTTTAATATTTACACGGAGTCCCCAGGAGTTCAATATTTAATGGGAGTCCCAAGGAGTTTAATTTTTACAGGGAGTCCCCAGGAGTTTAATTTTTACAGGGAGTCCCCAGGAGTTTAATTTTTACAGGGAGTCCCCAGGATTTTAATTTTTACAGGGTGTCCCCAAGAGTTTAATTTTTGCAGGGTGTCCCCAGGAGTTTAATTTTTACAGGGTGTCCCCAGGAGTTTAATATTTACAGGGAGTCCCCGGGAGTTTAATATTAACATGGAGTCTCCAGGAGTTTACTGTTAACATGGAGTCCCCAGGAGTTTAATATTTACAGGGAGACCCCAGGAGTTGAATATTTACAGGGAGTCCCCAGGAGTTCAACAGTTGCAGGGAGTCCCCTGGAGTTTAATATTTGCAGGGAGACCCCAGCAGTTTAATATTTACAGGGAGACCTCAGGAGTTTAATAGTTACAGGGAGACCCCAGGAGTTTAATATTTACAGGGAGTCCCCAGGAGTTTAATATTTACAGGGAGTCCCCAGGAGTTTAATATTTACAGGGAGACCCCAGGAGTTTAATATTTACAGGGAGACCCCAGGAGTTTAATATTTACAGGGAGACCCCAGGAGTTTAATATTTCCAGGGAGACCCCAGGAGTTTAATATTTACAGGGAGACCCCAGGAATTTAATATTTACAGGCAGTCCGCAGGAGTTTAATATTTACAGGGAGACCCCAGTAGTTTAATATTTGCAGGGAGACCCCAGGATTTTAATATTTACAGGGAGACCCCAGGAGTTTAATATTTACAGGGAGACCCCAGGAGTTTAATATTTACAGGCAGTCCTCAGGAGTTTAATATTTTCAGGGAGACGCCAGGAGTTTAATATTTACATTGAGACCTCAGGAGTTTAATATTTACAGGGAGTCCCCAGGAGTTTAATATTTGCAGGGAGTCCCCAGGAGTTTAATATTTACAGGGAGTCCCCAGGAGTTTCATACTTACAGGGAGACCACAGGAGTTTAATATTTACAGGGACTCCCCAGGAATTTAATATTTACAGGAAGTCCCCAGGACTTTAATATTTGCAGGGAGTCACCAGGAGTTTAATATTTGCAGGGAGACGCCAGGAGTTTAATATTTACAGGGAGACCCCTGGGGTTTTATATTTACAGGGAGACCCCAGGAGTTTAATATTTACAGGGAGTCCCCAGGAGTTTAATATTTACAGGGTGTCCCCTGGAGTTTAATATTTACAGGGAGACCCCAGGAGTTTAATATTTGCAGGGTGTCCCCAGGAGTTTAATGTTTACAGGGAGTCCCCAGACGTTTAATATTTAGAGGGAGACCACAGGAGTTTAATATTTACTGGGAGTCCCCAGGAGCTTAATATTTCATGGGAGTCCCCAGGAGTTTAATATTTACTGGGAATCCCCAGGTGTTTAATATTTACAGGGAGTCCCCAGGAGTTTAATATTTGCAGGGAGTCCCCAGAAGTTTAATATTTACAGGGAGTCCCCAGGAGTTTAATATTTACAGGGAGTCCCCAGCAGTTTAATATTTACAGGGAGTCTCCAGGAGTTTAATATTACAGGCAGTCCGCAGGAGTTTAATATTTACACTGAGTCCTCGGGAGTTTAATATTTACAGGGAGACCCCAGGAGTTTAATATTTGCAGGGGGTCCCCAGTAGTTTAATATTTACTGGGAGACCCCAGGAGTTTAATATTTACAGGGAGATCCCAGGAGTTTAATATTTACAGGGAGCCCCCAGGAGCTTAATATTTACAGGGAGACCCCCATGAGTTCAATCTTTACAGGGAGTCCCCAGGAGTTTAATAATTGCAGAGAGACCCCAGTAGTTTAATAGTTACAGGGAGTCCCCAGGTGTTTAATATTTACAAGGAGACCCCAGGAGTTTAATATTTGCAGGGAGTCCCCAGGAGTTTAATATTTACAAGGTGACCCCAGGAGTTTAATATTTACAGGGAGACCCCAGGAGTTTAATATTTACAGGGAGACCCCAGGAGTTTAATATTTACAGGGAGACCCCAGGAGTTTAATATTTTCAGGGAGTCCCCAGGAGTTTAAAATTTACATGGAGTCCCCAGGAGTTTAAAATTTACAGGGAGACCCGAGGAGTTCAATATTTACTGGCAGTCCCCAGGAGTTTAATATTAAAAGAGAGACCCCAGGAGTTTAATATTTGCAGGCCGTCTCCAGGAGTTTAATATTTACAGTGAGTCCCCGGGAGTTCAATATTTACTGGGAGTCCCCAGGAGTTTAATATTTACAGGGAGTCCCCAGGAGTTTAATATTTACTGGGAGTCCCCAGGAGTTTTATATTTGCATGGAGACCCCAGGAGTTTAATGTTTACAACGAGAATCGAGGAGTTTAATTTTTACAGGGAGACGCCAGGAGTTTAATATTTACAGGGAGTCCCCAGGAGTTTAATATTTACAGGGAGTCCTCAGGAGTTTAATATTTACGGGGAGTCCCCAGGTGTTTAATATTTGCAGGGAGTCCCCAGGAGTTTAATATTTACAGGGAGACTCCAGGAGTTTTATATTTACAGGGAGTCCCCAGGAGTTTAATATTTGCATTGAGACCCCAGGAGATTAATATTTACAGGGAGTCCCCAGTCGTTTAATATTTACAGGGAGACCCCAGGAGTTTTATATTTTCAGGGAGTCCCCAGGAGTTTAATATTTCCAGGGAGTCCCCAGGAGTTTAATATTTACAGGGAGTCCCCAGTCGTTTAATATTTACAGGGAGTCCCCAGTCGTTTAATATTTACAGGGAGACCCCTGGAGTTTTATATTTACAGGGAGACCCCAGGAGTTTAATATTTCCAGGTAGTCCCCATGAGTTTAATATTTACAGGGAGTCCCCAGTCATTTAATATTTCCAGGGAGTCCCCAGGAGTTTAATATTTGCAGGGAGTCCCCAGGAGTTTAATATTTACAGTGAGCCCCCAGGAGTTTAATATTTACAGGGAGTCCCCAGGAGTTTAATATTTACTGGGAGTCCCCAGGAGTTTAATATTTACAGGGAGTCCCCAGGAGTTTAATATTTACAGGGAGTCCCCAGGAGTTTAATATTTACAGGGAGTCCCCAGGAGTTTAATATTTACAGGGAGTCCCCAGGAGTTTAATATTTACAGAGAGTCCCAGGAGTTCAATATTTACAGAGAGTCCCCAGTCGTTTAATATTTACAGGGAGACCCCAGTGGTTTAATATTTACAGGGAGTCCCCAGTACCCACAATGCTGCCTCCTCTCCAGGTGGCCGAGTCTGACCCTGCACACGTGCAGGTGGAGCAGTCTTCGGAGGGGCCCTCACGGGCACCGAAACCCAGAAGGCGTAGGCCCAAAACATCTAATTGGTCAGGGCATGACCAAGAGCAGCCTGCCTCTACCTCTGCTGCAGCCACAGGGGATGCACCACGTAGGAGTAGTCGGAAGAGAAAGTGGAAGGTTTTGTGAGCACAAAGGGGATGCACAAGGGTGTTTGACGGTCGGTCATTTATTTTATTTGTATTTGCTTTTTGTTAAACTCACATTAAATACTATTATTGTCACCACTACTGCCACGTCTTGGCCATTCTTGAATGCCTTCTATAATAGGGCCCTTTCAAGAGGTTCACCATGAACAGCGAAACTTGATGCCACCCTTTGGGTCACTCTAAGTGGGTGTCTGTGTAGTTGCGGGACTGTTTTGTGCAGGGAGGGGAGGAGCGGTGGGGGTGGGAGCTGGTTTGGGCGTTGCTCTGTCCAGGTGGTGAGGAGACTGGACTCTTCACACTGTCTGATGTTAGGAGAACCGTTCACATTTTTTTTTATTCGTTCACGGGATGTGGGCGTCGCTGGCGATGCCGGCATTTATTGCCCATCCCTAATTGCCCTTGAGAAGGTGGTGGTGAGCCGCCTTCTTGAACCGCTGCAGTCCGTGTGGTGAAGGTTCTCCCAAAGTGCTGTTAGGAAGGGAGTTCCAGGATTTTGACCCAGCGACGATGAAGGAACGGTGATATATTTCCAAGTTGGGATGGTGTGTGACTTGGAGGGGAACGTGCAGGTGGTGTTGTTCCCATGTGCCTGCTGCTCTTGTCCTTCTAGGTGGTAGAGGTCGCGGGTTTGGGAGGTGCTGTGAAAGAAGCCTTGGCGAGTTGCTGCAGTGCATCCTGTGGATGGTGCACACTGCAGCCACTGTGCACCGGTGGTGAGGGGAGTGAATGTTTAGGGTGGTGGATGGGGTGCCAATCAAGTGGACTGCTTTGTCCTCGATGGTGTCGAGCTTCTTGAGTGTTGTTGGAGCTGCACTCATCCAGCCACGTGGAGAGTATTCCATCACACTCCTGACCTGTGCCTTGTGGATGGTGGAAAGGCTTTGGGGAGTCAGGAGGTGAGTCACTCGCCGCAGAATACCCAGCCTCTGACCTGCTCTCGTAGCCACAGTATTTATGTGGCTGGTCCAGTTAAGTTTCTGGTCAATGGTGACCCCCAGGATGTTGATGGTGGGGGATTTGGCGATGGTAATGCCGTTGAATGTCAAGGGGAGGTGATTAGCCTCTCTCTTGTTGGAGATGGTCATTGCCTGGCACTTGTCTGGCGCGAATGTTACTTGCCACTTATGAGCCCAAGCCTGGATGTTGTCCAGGTCTTGCTGCATGCAGGCTCGGACTGCTTCATTATTTGAGGTGTTACAAATGGAACTGAACACTGTGCAATCATCAGCGAACATCCCCATTTCTGACCTTATGATGGAGGGAAGGTCATTGATGAAGCAGCTGAAGATGGTTGGGCCTAGGACACTGCCCTGAGGAACTCCTGCAGCAATGTCCTGGGGCTGAGATGATTGGCCTCCAACAACCACTACAATCTTCTTTTGTGCTAGGTAAGACTCCAGCCACTGGAGAGTTTTCCCCCTGATTCCCATTGACTTCAATTTTACTCGGGCTCCTTGGTACCACACTCGGTCAAATGCTGCCTTGGTGTCAAGGGCAGTCACTCTCACCTCACCTCTGGAATTCAGCTCTTTTGTCCATGTTTGGACCAAGGCTGTAATGAGGTCTGGAGCCGAGTGGTCCTGGCGGAACCCAAACTGAGCATCGGTGAGCAGGTTATTGGTGAGTAAGTGCCGCTTGATAGCACTGTCGACGACACCTTCCATCACTTTGCTGATGATTGAGAGTAGACTGATGGGGCGGTAATTGGCCGGATTGGATTTGTCCTGCTTTTTGTGGACAGGACATACCTGGGCAATTTTCCACATTGTCGGGTGGATGTCAGTAACTCCCTGGCCTCACGAGCAGCCAAGTGAGCTGCTGCTCTGCCCATGGGTTCCTCCTCCTCCTCCTTCTCCTCCATGTGAGTGGCAGATGTGGATGGGGCCTCTTCAAGCGGTGCCCCTCTCTGTTGTTGCCCTCTGTGCTCTTGTGCAGGTGCCCGTGGTGCAGCACTGTGTTATGGAGCTCTACATGGCGGAGGTGGACGCCGTGCCTGGCGAGGCTGGTGGTGTTACTTGTCTTCGGATTACCACCCTGCTTGTTGGTAATGGTAGAGTGAGGAATATGCCGGGCCATGAGGTTACAGATTGTGCTGGAATACAATTCTGCTGCTGCTGACGGCCCACAGCGCCTCATGGATGCCCAGTTTTGAGCTGCTAGATCTGTTGTGAATCTATCCCATTTAGCACGGTGATAGTGCCACACAACACGTTGGATGGTGTCCTCAGTGCGAAGACGGGACTTTGTCTTTACAGATGACGCAAAACTCGGAAATGTAGTAAACAATGTGGAGGATAATAACAGACTTCAGGAGGACAGAGAGAGACTGGTGAAATGGGCAGACACATGGCAGATGAAATTTAACACAGAGAAGTGTGAAGTGATACATTTTGATATGAAGAATGAGGAGAGGCAGTATAAACTAAAGGGTACAAAAAGGGGGTGCAGGAACAGAGAGACCTGGGGGTGAATGTACACAAATCTCTGAAGGTGGCAGGACAGGTTGGCAAGGCTGTTAAAAAAACATATGGGATCCTGGGATTTATTAATAGAGGTACAGAGTACAAAAGCAAGGAAGTTATGCTAAACCTTTATAAAACACTGGTAAGGCCTCAGCTGGAGTATTGTGTTCAATTCTGGGCATCACACTTTAGGAAGGATGTGAAGGCCTCAGAGAGGGTGTAGAAGAGATTTACTAGAGTGGTTCCAGGGATGGGGGACTTCAGTTATGTGAATAGACTGGAGAAGCTGGGGTTGATCTCATTGGAGCAGAGAAGGTTAAGGGAAGATTTAGAGTCATAGAGTCATAGAGTCATACAGCACGGATAGAGGCCCTTCGGCCCATCGTGTCCGCGCCGGCCATCAGCCCTGTCTACTCTAATCCCATATTCCAGCATTTGGTCCGTAGCCTTGTATGCTATGGCATTTCAAGTGCTCATCCAAATGCTTCTTGAATGTTGTGAGGGTTCCTGCCTCCACAACCCTTTCAGGCAGTGAGTTCCAGACTCCAACCACCCTCTGGGTGAAAAAGTTCTTTCTCAAATCCCCTCTAAACCTCCCGCCTTTTACCTTGAATCTATGTCCCCTTGTTATAGAACCCTCAACGAAGGGAAAAAGCTCCTTAGTATCCATCCTATCTGTGCCCCTCATAATTTTGTACACCTCAACCATGTCCCCCCTCAGCCTCCTCTGCTCCAAGGAAAACAAACCCAATCTTCCCAGTCTCTCTTCATAGCTGAAGCGCTCCAGCCCTGGTAACATCCTGGTGAATCTCCTCTGCACCCTCTCCAAAGCGATCACATCCTTCCTGTAGTGTGGCGACCAGAACTGCACACAGTACTCCAGCTGTGGCCTAACCAGTGTTTTATACAGCTCCATCATAACCTCCTTGCTCTTATATTCTATGCCTCGGCTAATAAAGGCAAGTATCCCATATGCCTTCTTTACCACCTTATCTACCTGTTCCGCCGCCTTCAGGGATCTGTGAACTTGCACACCAAGATCCCTCTGACCCTCTGTCTTGCCTAGGGTCCTCCCATTCATTGTGTATTCCCTTGCCTTGTTAGTCCCTCCAAAGTGCATTACCACGCACTTTTCCGGGTTAAATTCCATTTGCCACTGTTCCGCCCATCTGACCAACCCATCTATATCGTCCTGCAGACTGAGGCTATCCTCCTCGCTATTTACCACCCTACCAATCTTTGTATCATCAGCGAACTTACTGATCATACCTTTTACATTCATATCCAAGTCATTAATGTAGACCACAAACAGCAAGGGACCCAGCACCGATCCCTGTGGTACCCCACTGGCCACAGGCTTCCAGTCACAAAAACAACCTTCGACCATCACCCTCTGCCTTCTGCCACTAAGCCAGTTTTGTATCCAAAGTGCCAAGGCACCCTGGATTCCATGGGCTCGTACCTTCTTGACCAGTCTCCTGTGGGGGACTTTATCGAAGGCCTTACTGAAATCCATGTATACCACATCCACTGCGTTACCCTCATCCACACGCCTAGTCACCCCCTCAAAAAATTCAATCAAATTAGTCAGACATGATCTTCCCTTGACAAAGCCATGTTGACTATCCCTGATTAATCCTTGCTTCTCCAAGTGGAGACTAATTTTGTCCTTCAGAATTTTTTCCAATAATTTTCCTACCACTGATGTTAGGCTCACTGGCCTGTCGTTCCCCGGTTTTTCCCTACTCCCCTTCTTGAATAATGGTACTACATTAGCGGTTCTCCAGTCCTCTGGCACATCCCCTGTGGCCAGAGAGGTTCTGAATATATGTGTCAGAGCCCCCGCAATCTCCTCCTTTGCCTCACACAGTAGCCTGGGATACATTTTGTCCGGGCCTGGGGATTTATCAATTTTTAGGCCTGCTAAAACTGCCAATACCTCCTCCCACTCGATGTTAATATGTTCGAGTATATCACAGTCCCCCTGCCGTATTTCTATGTCTACATCGTCCTTCTCCATAGTGAAAACAGATGCAAAAAATTCATTTAGAACCCCTCCTACATCTGCCGGCTCCACACACAGATTGCCATTTTTGTCCCTCATGGGCCCTATTTTTTCCCTAGTCATCCTCTTACCCTTAATATACTTATAAAACATCTTAGGATTTTCCTTTATTTTGCTCGCCAGTGTTATTTCATGGCCCCCTCCTTGATCTCCTAATTTCTTTTTTAAGTATCCCCCTGCACTTTTTGTACTCCTCTAGGGCTTCCTCCGTCTTTAGCCTTTTGTATCTGCCAAAAGCCCTCCTTTTTTTCCTAATCCATTCTCGTATATCCCCTGACATCCAAGGTTCCCTTTAATAGAGGTGTTCAAAATTATGAACGGTTCTGATAGAGTAAATAAAGAGAAACTGTTTCCAGTGACAGGAGGGTCGGTAACCAGGGGACACAGATTTAAGGTGATTGGTAAAAGAACCAGAGGGGAGACGAGGGAACATATTTTTACACAGTGAGTTGTGATGATCTGGAATTCACTGCCTGAAAGGGCGGTGGAAGCAGATTCAATAATAACTTTCAAAAGGGAATTGGAGAAATACTTGAAGGGAAAAAATTTAAAAGGTTACAGGGAGAAAGCAGAGGAATGGGATCAATTGGATAGCTCTTTCAAAGGATACAGGTACGAAGGCCAAGTGACCTCCTCCTGTGCTCCACCTACTGCGATACCATGATGGGTCACTCACTGTGAGCTCACACACACACCTGGCACAGGTTAAACCCGAGCTCAGGTCACTCACTGTGAGCTCACACACACACCTGGCACAGGTTAAACCCGAGCTCAGGTCACTCACTGTGAGCTCACACACACACCTGGCACAGGTTAAACCCAAGCACAGGTCACTCACTGTGAGCTCACACACACACCTGGCACAGGTTAAACCCGACCTCAGGTCACTCACTGTGAGCTCACACATACACCTAACACAGGTTAAACCCGAGCTCAGGTCACTCACTGTGAGCTCACACACACACCTGGCACAGGTTAAACCCGAGCTCAGGTCACTCACTGTGAGCTCACACACACACCTGGCACAGGTTAAACCCGACCTCAGGTCAGGTCACTGTGAGCTCACACACACACCTGGCACAGGTTAAACCCGAGCTCAGGTCACTCACTGTGAGCTCACACACACACCTGGCACAGGTTAAACCCGAGCTCAGGTCAGGTCACTGTGAGCTCACACACACACCTGGCACAGGTTAAACCCGAGCTCAGGTCACTCACTGTGAGCTCACACACACACCTGGCACAGGTTAAACCCGAGCTCAGGTCACTCACTGTGAGCTCACACACACACCTGGCACAGGTTAAACCCAAGCACAGGTCACTCACTGTGAGCTCACACACACACCTGGCACAGGTTAAACCCGACCTCAGGTCACTCACTGTGAGCTCACACACACACACCTGGCACAGGTTAAACCCGACCTCAGGTCGCTCACTGTGAGCTCACACACACACCTGGCACAGGTTAAACCCGAGCTCAGGTCAGGTCACTGTGAGCTCACACACACACCTGGCACAGGTTAAACCCGAGCTCAGGTCACTAACTGTGAGCTCACACACACACCTGGCACAGGTTAAACCCGACCTCAGGTCAGGTCACTGTGAGCTCACACACACGCCTGGCACAGGTTAAACCCGACCTCAGGTCAGGTCACTGTGAGCTCACACACACACCTGGCACAGGTTAAACCCGAGCTCAGGTCGCTCACTGTGAGCTGACCAATGCCAGCTCTCCAATCTCCCAGCCTGTATGTTCGGTGCAGCTCCTCGCAGGAGTTTTGTGAGTCCGTTTCGACTGATCGGTGGGTTTCACCACACAATAAACCCGTTTATTTGAGTGAAGTTAAGGTTTGCACTTTGTTCCCCTTTGTTCAGACGCCCGCACTCCAAGTTCTGCTCTTTGCAGGAAGTTTCTGGTTCACTGTGGCTTTGTCGGAAGCTGTATTCTCTGAAATCAGGATTATTAAAAGCATTTACTTCCTCTCTCTCTTAATCACCTTTCCCCAGAAATGGACTGCAGGTTCCCATGGCCTGGATATTGGCTGCCTCTCCCGACACAGAGTCACCTCAGCACTTTAACCCCTTGGATCCTGCATTAGATTTCACCAGTCCACTGCTGGACGTGGACCTGTACCTTCCTATCTGTGGCCTTTAATGATGGGAGGAAGAATCCTGCGACTCACTCGAAATCACAGCTGGCAACCTCAGCTTTTAGTTTCTCATCAATTTCTCATTAAACCCTGTCGGCAGGTTGCTGTTTCCCCTCACGTCTCAGGTCAGTCTCCAGGGTTTGGCATTCTTTTGAGGAAGGAAACACCTCTGATCATTGACTTGTTTTCCCTGTTTTCAAATCCCTCCATGGCCTCACCCCTCCCTAACTCAGTAACCTCCTCCACCCCTCCCTATCTCAGTAACCTCCTCCACCCCTCCCTATCTCAGTAACCTCCTCCACCCCTCCCTATCTCAGTAACCTCCTCCACCACTCCCTATCTCAGTAACCTCCTCCAGCCCTCCGAGATCTCTGTAACCTCCTCCAGCCC
This sequence comes from Heptranchias perlo, assembly GCF_035084215.1. NCBI lineage: Eukaryota > Metazoa > Chordata > Chondrichthyes > Hexanchiformes > Hexanchidae > Heptranchias > Heptranchias perlo. Next base: position 396,748 of record NW_027139222.1, on the reverse strand, counting down.
TACAACCCTCCAAGATCTCTGTAACCTCCTCCAGCCCGACAACCCTCCGAGATCTCTGTAACCTCCTCCAGCCCTACAACCCTCCGAGATCTCTGTAACCTCCTCCAGCCCTACAATCCTCCGAGATCTCTGTAACCTCCTCCAGCCCTACAACCCTCCAAGATCTCTGTAACCTCCTCCAGCCCTACAACCCTCTGAGATCTCTGTAACCTCCTCCAGCCCTACAACCCCCCAAGATCTCTGTAACCTCCTCCAGCTCTATGACCCTCCGAGATCTCTGTAACCTCCTCCATCCCTACGACCCTACCTATTTCTGTAACCTCCTCCAGCCCTACAACCCTACGAGATCTCTGTAACCTCCTCCAGCCCTACGACAGTCTGAGATCTCAGTAAACTCCTCCAGCCCTCTGAGATCTCTGTCACCTCCTCCAATTCTTGCCTCTTGTCCATCCCCGAGTTTAATCGCTCCACGATTGCCGGCCGTGCCTTCAGCTACCTCGGCCCTAAGCTCTGGAATTCCCTCCCTAAACCTCTCCGTCTCTCTAAATCTCTCTACTTTAAGATGCTCCATAAAACCTACCAATTTGACCAAGCTATTGGTCACCTGTCCGAATCTCTCCTCATGTAGCTCAGTGTCCATTCTTGTTTGATAATCGCTCCTGGGAAGCTCCATGGGACATTTTGCAACATTAGAGATGCTGTATAAGAGGGAGTTCTTGTTGTTGTTGTTGTTGGGAGATATCTCCAATCATTGGTGGTGTGTTGGGGGAGATATCTCCAATCATTGGTGGTGTGTTGGGGGAGATATCTCCAATCATTGGTGGTGTGTTGGGGGAGATATCTCCAATCATTGGTGGTGTGTTGGGGGAGATATCTCCAATCATTGGCAGTGTGTTGGGGGAGATATCTCCAATCATTGGTGGTGTGTTGGGCAAGATATCTCCAATCATTGGTGGCGTGTTGGGGGAGATATCTCCATCATTGGTGCTGTGTTGGGGGAGATATCTCCAATCATTGGTGGTGTGTTGGGGGAGATATCTCCAATCCTTGGCAGTGTGTTGGGGGAGATATCTCCAATCATTGGCGGTGTGTTGGGGGAGATATCTCCATCATTGGTGGTGTGTTGGGGGAGATATCTCCAATCATTGGTGGTGTGTTGGGGGAGATATCTCCAATCCTTGGCAGTGTGTTGGGGGAGATATCTCCAATCATTGGCGGTGTGTTGGGGGAGATATCTCCATCATTGGCGGTGTGTTGGGGGAGATATCTCCAATCTTTAGTGGTGTGTTATTGGAGATATCTCCAATCATTGGCAGTGTGTTGGGGGAGATATCTCCAATCATTGGTGATGTGTTGGGGGAGATATCTCCAATCATTGGTGGTGTGTTGGGGGAGATATCTCCAATCATTGGCAGTGTGTTGGGGGAGATATCTCCAATCATTGGTGGTGTGTTGTGGGAGATATCTCCAATCATTGGTGATGTGTTGGGGGAGATATCTCAATCATTGGCGGTGTGTTGGGGGAGATATCTCCAATCATTGGCAGTGTGTTGGGGGAGATATCTCCAATCATTGGCGGTGTGTTGGGGGAGATATCTCCATCATTGGCGGTGTGTTGGGGGAGATATCTCCAATCTTTAGTGGTGTGTTATTGGAGATATCTCCAATCATTGGCAGTGTGTTGGGGGAGATATCTCCAATCATTGGTGATGTGTTGGGGGAGATATCTCCAATCATTGGTGGTGTGTTGGGGGAGATATCTCCAATCATTGGCAGTGTGTTGGGGGAGATATCTCCAATCATTGGTGGTGTGTTGTGGGAGATATCTCCAATCATTGGTGATGTGTTGGGGGAGATATCTCAATCATTGGCGGTGTGTTGGGGGAGATATCTCCAATCATTGGTGGTGTGTTGGGGGAGATATCTCCCATCATTGGCGGTGTGTTGGGGGAGATATCTCCCATCATTGGCGGTGTGTTGGGGGAGATATCTCCCATCATTGGTGGTGTGTTGGGGGAGATATCTCCAATCATTGTTGATGTGTTGGGGGAGATATCTCCAATCATTGGTGGTGTGTTGGGGGAGATATCTCCAATCATTGTTGGTTTGTTGGGGGAGATATCGCCAATCATTGGCGGTGCGTTGGGGGAGATATGTCCAATCATTGGCGGTGTGTTGGGGGAGATATCTCCATCATTGGCGGTGTGTTGGGGGAGATATCTCCAATCATTGGCGGTGTGTTGGGGGAGATATCTCCAATTATTGGCGGTGTGTTGGGGGAGGTATCTCCAATTATTGGCGGTGTGTTGGGGGAGATATCTCCAATCATTGGTGGTGTGTTGGGGGAGATATCTCCAATCATTGGTGGTGTGTTGTGGGAGATATCTCCAATCATTGGCAGTGTGTTGGGGGAGATATCTCCATCATTGGTGGTGTGTTGGGGGAGATATCTCCAATCATTGGCGGTGTGTTGGGGGAGATATCTCCAATCATTGGCGGTGTGTTGTGGGAGATATCTCCAATCATTGGCGGTGTGCTGGGGGAGATATCTCCAATAATTGGCGGTGTGTTGGGGGAGATATCTCCAATCATTGTCGGTGTGTTGGGGGAGATATCTCCCAGCATTGGTGGTGTGTTGGGGGAGATATCTCCAATCATTGGCGGTGTGTTGGGGGAGATATCTCCAATCATTGGCAGTGTGTTGGGGGAGATATCTTCAATCATTGTCGGTGTGTTGGGGGAGATATCTCCCATCATTGGTGGTGTGTTGGGGGAGATATCTCCAATCATTGGCGGTGTGTTGGGGGAGATATCTCCAATCACTGGCAGTGTGTTGGGGGAGATATCTCCAATCATTAGCGGTTTGTTGGGGGAGATATCTCCAATCATTGGTGATGTGTTGGGGGAGATATCTCCAATCATTGGCGGTGTGTTGGGGGAGATATCTCCAATCATTGGCGGTGTGTTGGGGGAGATATCTCCAATCATTGGCGGTGTGTTGGGGGAGATATCTCCAATCATTGGCGGTGTGTTGGGGAAGATATCTCCAATAATTGGCTGTGTGTTGGGGGAGATATCTCCAATCATTGGCGGTGTGTTGGGGGAGATATCTCCAATCATTGGCGGTGTGTTGGGGGAGATATCTCCAATCATTGGCGGTGTGTTGGGGGAGATATCTCCAATCGTTGGTGGTGTGTTGGGGGAGATATCTCCAATCTTTAGTGGTGTGTTATTGGAGATATCTCCAATCATTGGCAGTATGTTGGGGGAGACATCTCCAATCATTGGTGTTGTGATGGGGGAGATATCTCCAATCATTGGTGGTGTGTTGGGGGAGATATCTCCAATCATTGGTGGTGTGTTGGGGGAGATATCTCCAATCATTGGCTGTGTGTTGGGGGAGATATCTCCATCATTGGTGGTGTGTTGGGGGAGATATCTCCAATCATTGGCGGCGTGTTGGGGGAGATATCTCCAATCATTGGCGGTGTGTTGGTGGAGATATCTCCAATCATTGGCGGTGTGTTGGGGGAGATATCTCCAATCATTGGTGGTGTGTTGGGGGAGATATCTCCAATCATTGGCGGTGTGTTGGGGGAGATATCTCCAATCATTGGTGGTGTGTTGGGGGAGATATCTCCAATCATTGGTGGCGTGTTGGGGGAGATATCTCCAATCATTGGTCGTGTGTTGGGGGAGATATCTCCAATCATTGGTGGTGTGTTGGGGGAGATATCTCCAATCATTGGTGGTGTGTTGGGGGAGATATCTCCAATCATTGGTGGTGTGTTGGGGGAGATATCTCCAATCATTGGTGGTGTGTTGGGGGAGATATCTCCAATCATTGGTGGTGTGTTGGGGGAGATATCTCCAATCATTGGCTGTGTGTTGGGGGAGATATCTCCATCATTGGTGGTGCGTTGGGGGAGATATCTCCAATCATTGGTGGTGTGTTGGGGGAGATATCTCCAATCATTGGTGGTGTGTTGGGGGAGATATCTCCAATCCTTGGCGGTGTGTTGGGGGAGATATCTCCAATCATTGACGGTGTGTTGGGGGAGATATCTCCAATCATTGGCGGTGTGTTGGGGGAGATATCTCCAATCATTCTTAGAATCATAGAATCATAGAATCATAGAAGTTACAACATGGAAACAGGCCCTTCGGCCCAACATGTCCATGTCGCCCAGTTTATACCACTAAGCTAGTCCCAATTGCCTGCACTTGGCCCATATCCCTCGATACCCATCTTCCCCATGTAACTGTCCAAATGCTTTTTAAAAGACAAAATTGTACCCGCCTCTACTACTGCCTCTGGCAGCTCGTTCCAGACACTCACCACCCTTTGAGTGAAAAAATTGCCCCTCTGGATCCTTTTGTATCTCTCCCCTCTCACCTTGAATCTGTGCCCCCTCGTTATAGACTCCCCTACCTTTGGGAAAAGATTTTGACTATCGACCTTATCTATGCCCCTCATTATTTTATAGACTTCTATAAGATCACCCCTTAACCTCCTACTCTCCAGGGAATAAAGTCCCAGTCTGTCTAACCTCTCCCTGTAAGTCAAACCATCAAGTCCCGGTAGCATCCTAGTAAATCTTTTCTGCACTCTTTCTAGTTTAATAATATCCTTTCTATAATAGGGTGACCAGAACTGTACACAGTACTCCAAGTGTGGCCTCACCAATGCCCTGTACAACTTCAACAAGACATCCCAACTCCTGCATTCAATGTTCTGACCAATGAAACCAAGCATGCTGAATGCCTTCTTCACCACCCTATCCACCTGTGACTCCACTTTCAAGGAGCTATGAATCTGTACTCCTAGATCTCTTTGTTCTATAACTCTCCCCAACGCCCTACCATTAACGGAGTAGGTCCTGGCCCGATTCGATCTACCAAAATGCATCACCTCACATTTATCTAAATTAAACTCCATCTGCCATTCATCGGCCCATTGGCGGTGTGTTGGGGGAGATATCTCCAATCATTGGTGGTGTGTTTGGGGAGATATCTCCAATCATTGACGGTGTGTTGGGGGAGATATCTCCAATCATTGGTGGTGTGTTGGGGGAGATATCTCCAATCATTGGCGGTGTGTTGGGGGAGATATCTCCAATCCTTGGCGGTGTGTTGGGGGAGATATCTCCAATCCTTGGCGGTGTGTTGGGGGAGATATCTCCAATCATTGGTGGTGTGTTGGGGGAGATATCTCCATCATTGGTGGTGTGTTGGGGGAGATATCTCCAATCATTGGTGGTGTGTTGGGGGAGATATCTCCACTCATTGGTGGTGTGTTGGGGGAGATATCTCCAATCATTGGCGGTGTGTTGGGGGAGATATCTCCAATCATTGGTGGTGTGTTGGGGGAGATATCTTCAATCATTGACGGTGTGTTGGGGGAGATATCACCACTCATTGGTGGTGTGTTGGGGGAGATATCTCCAATCATTGACTGTGTGTTGTGGGAGATATCTCCAATCATTGGTGATGTGTTGGGGGAGATATCTCCAATTATTGGCGGTGTGTTGGGGGAGATATCTCCAATCATTGGTGGTGTGTTGGGGGAGATATCTCCAATTATTGGCGGTGTGTTGGGGGAGATATCTCCAATTATTGGCGGTGTGTTGGGGGAGATATCTCCCATCATTGGCGGTGAGTTGGGGAAGATATCTCCAATCATTGGTGGTGTGTTGGGGGAGATATCTCCAATCATTTGCGGTATGTGGGGGGAGATATCTCCAATCATTGATGGTGTGTTGGGGGAGATATCCCCAATCATTGGCGGTGTTTTCGGGGAGATATCTCCAATCATTGGCGGTATGTGGGGGGAGATATCTCCAATCATTGGCGGTGTTTTCGGGGAGATATCTCCAATCATTGGCGGTGTTTTCGGGGAGATATCTCCAATCATTGTTGGTTTGTTGGGGGAGATATCCCCAATCATTGGCGGTGTTTTCGGGGAGATATCTCCAATCATTGGCGGTATGTGGGGGAGATATCCCCAATCATTGGCGGTGTTTTCGGGGAGATATCCTATCATTGGTGGTGTGTTGGTGGAGATATCTCCAATCATTGGCGGTGTGTTGGGGGAGATATCTCCAATCATTGGTGGCATGTTGGGGCAGATATCTCCAATCATTGGCGGTGTGTTGGGGGAGATATCTCCATCATTGGTGGTGTGTTGGGGGAGATATCTCCAATCATTGGCATTGTGTTGGGGGAGATATCTCCAATCATTGGTGGCGTGTTGGGGGAGATATCTCCAATCATTGGCGGTGTGTTGTGGGAGATATCTCCAATCATTGGCGGTGTGTTGGGGGAGATATCTCCAATCATTGGTGGCATGTTGGGGCAGATATCTCCAATCATTGGTGGTGTGTTGTGGGAGATATCTCCAATCATTGGTGGCATGTTGGGGCAGATATCTCCAATCATTGGTGGTGTGTTGGGGGAGATATCTCCAATCCTTGGCGGTGTGTTGTGGGAGATATCTCCAATCATTGGCGGTGTGTTGGGGGAGATATCTCCAATCATTGGCGGTTTGTTGGGGGAGATATCTCCAATCATTGGCGGTGTGTTGGGGGAGATATCTCCAATCATTGGTGGTGTGTTGTGGGAGATGTCTCCAATCATTGTCCAGCATGGCATATTTGATTGCTCTGGCTCTTGATTCTGACTATTGTGAAGGGTGGGATGGGCATTGGTTGACTTTTCCCTCCCTCACCCTGGGAGACTGAGGACAATGTGACACCCTTCCCACCAACTGAGATTGGTTAACTCAGCAAAGAGCAGAGAACCAACCCTGGAACCTTTCTGCTCTGTAGACAGCCAGTAACAAGCATGCAGACAAGTGACAGGGCTAAGACACCGCTCTGAGCCCAGGGGGATTACGCAAGAACGTAAAATGTCACAGGAAAAGCTGCATTAACTCGGCCCGATCCCCCTCACCGCCGCTACTGCCTGTCACCGCCTCTTGCAATGAAGCAACAACAAAGCACTTGTCGACTTCAGGTTTTTCACCATTGGTCGTCACCCAGGAGATGCAATGCAGACACCGATGGACATAATTCGGTATTACGGTAATGTCTCCCACCCATTGTGGGTCTCCAGTTAAAGAATAAACAGGGCTTGCTGGCCACCCTCGTCTACACTTTTCAGTTTGGAAACCACTAACAAGGAAGGGCTTCTCTTGGTGAAGGACCAGGATTCATAAATCATTTTACCATCTTTTCAACCACGAGTGAGGAGAGATGGTGATAGTTTGACTCTGAGGTCATCCACGAGGTATTTAAACCTTGATTAATGGATTTGATAGAGAGAAACTATTTCCTCTGGTGGGAGAGTCCAGAACAAGGGGGCATAACCTTAAAATTAGAGCTGGGCCGTTCAAGGGTGATGTCAGGAAACACTTTTTCACTCAAAGGGGAGTGAAAATCTGGAACTCTCTCCCCCAAAAGGCTGTAGAGGTTGGGGGTCGATGGGAGCTTTCAAAACTGAGGTTGGTAGATTTTTGTTCGGTCAGGGTGTCAAGGGAAATGGAGCCAATGGAGTTGAGATACAGACCAGCCATGATCTGATTGAATGGAGTGATAGCATCAAGGGGCTGAATGGTCTCCTCCTGTTCCTGTGTTCCTAAACTGGGTTCTCCCAGGCTAACGCAGTGATGTGTGAATGATAATTTAATAAGCTGGATTTCAACAAGGCACTAAATCAGCTTCTCTACAGTTTAGTACCTCTCCCTCCCTCCCGAAGGTTCTGGCCCTGAGGACCATTGGCCAGCTATTTGACCCCAGGGCTATGACGGCACGGTGTGAGATCACGAGGCTCTTTAAGCCCTGGGCGGGGTTGAGGATGAGGCCAGCGGGAGCAGGATTTCAGGCTGGCAGGTGGCCTCCGCTGAGGATCCGTCCTGAGGGAACGGTCCCTGGCATTAGGGTAATCGGTCAGGGGCTGGGGTTGGGGGAATGCAGGGGATTGAGGTCGAGGTGTTGGTCGGGGTGGGGGTGGCGGCGGGAAGCCCAGGGCAGGAGAGGGCCGAGGTTTCCTTGTGGGACCTGGCAGAGCAGCAAATTCAAACTTAGCCAGGCACCTGCTGGACACGACCCTGCCTCCAAAACTGGGTATGACCGTCACCAACACCGAGAGTGACCATCACCAGACACTCCAACACCAGGAGTGACCGTCACCAGACACTCCAACACCAGGAGTGACCGTCACCAGACACTCCAACACCAGGAGTGACCACACCAGAGACTCCAACACTGAGAGTGACCATCACCAGAGACTCTAACACTGGGTGTGACAGTCACCAGATACTCCAACACGAGTGTGACCATCACCCGAGACGCCAACACCGAGAGTGACCACACCAGAGACTCCAACACCAAGAGTGACCGTCACCAGAGACTCCAACACTGGGTATGACCATCACCAGAGACTCCAACACCGGGAGTGACTGTCACCAGAGACTCCAACACCAAGAGTGACCGTCACCAGAGACACCAACACCGGGAGTGACCGTCACCAGAGACACCAACACCGGGAGTGGCCGTCACCAGAGAATCCAACACAGGGAGTGACCGTCACCAGAGACTCCAACACCAGGAATGACCGTCACCAGAGACCCAAAACACCAGGTGTGACCGTCACCAGAGTCTCCAACACCGGGAGTGACCATCACCAGAGACCCAAAACACCGGTTTTGACCATCACCAGACATTCCAACACCAGGTGCGACCGTCACCAGAATCTCCCACACCGGGTGTGACCGTCACCAGAGACTCCAACACTGGGAATGACCGTCACCAGAGACCCCAACACCGGGTGTGACCATCACCACGACTCCAACACTGGGTGTCACTATTACCAGAGATTCCAACATCGTGAGTGACCGTCACCATGACTCCTACACCGGGAGTGACCGTCACCAGAGACTCCAACATCGGGAGTGACCGTCACCAGAGACCCCATCACCGGTTGTTACTGTCACCAGAGACTCCAACACCGGGAGTGACCGTCACCAGAGACTCCAACACCGGGAATGACCATCACCAGAGACCCAAAACACCGGTTTTGACCATCACCAGACAGTCCAACACCAGGTGTGACCGTCACCAGAATCTCCCACATCGGGAGTGACCGTCACCAGAGACTCCAACACCGGGTGTGACCGTCACCAGAGACCCCAACACCGGGAGTGACCGTCACCAGACAGTCCAACACTGGGTGTGACCACCACCAGAGACTCCAACACCGGGAGTGACCGTCACCAGAGACTCCAACACTGGGAATGACCGTTACCAGAGACTCCAACACTGGGTGTGACCACCACCAGAGACTCCAACACCAGTAATGACCGTCACCAGAGACGCCAACACCGGGAATGACCATCACCAGACAGTCCAACACCGGAATGACCATCACCAGAGACTCCAACACCAGGTGTGACCGTCACCAGAGACTCCAACACCCGGAGTGACCATCACCAGAGACTCCAACACCGGGAATGACCGTCACCAGACAGTGTAATACTGGGAATGATCCCACCAGAGTCTCCAACATCGGGAGTGACCGTCACTAGAGACGCCAACACTGGGAGTGACCGCCACAAGAGACGCCAACACCGGGAATGACCGTCACCAGAGACGCCAACACCGGGAGTGACCGTCACCAGAGACGCCAACACCGGGAATGACCGTCACCAGAGACACCAACACCGGGAATGACCGTCACCAGAGACGCCAACACCGGGAGTGACCGTTCACCAGAGACGCCAACACCGGGAGTGACCGTTCACCAGCTGGGGTTCAAATCGATTCAGGGTCTGAATGACATCATCGGACTCTGACTTTCCTACATTAATGAGGCTTCCCCCCTTCCTCGCCTGCCTGTAATGGGTATCATTCCCCGACACTAAAATTGGCGCTGTTAAAATGGCGGCCCGCATGGACTTGGCGGGAAGCGCGCAACAACCATTTTGATGACCCGCCCGGGCAGGCTGGATTAGAATTGGCCCTTGGATGTGAACGCGGGGATTTTATAAAGGGAGAGATTTTCAGTGAGACCGTTCCAGGTTTCCCGCACCTCCTTCCAATCGTGACGGAAGGACATTGGTTTGTCCTTTTTTTTGCCGATTTCCCGCCCGACAGGCTGGCCCGATTGCCAGGCTGGCTCTCCATTGGACGGGAGAAGAGCCACAAATAGGATGTGATTGGGTAACTGTTAGATTGGGTCTGAGATCGTAGGGAGGGTCCGAGATCGTAGGGAGGGTCCGAGATCGTAGGGAGGGTCCGAGATCGTAGGGGGGTTCCGAGATCGTAGGGAGGGGTCCGAGATCGTAGGGGGGTTCCGAAATCGTAGGGAGGGTCCGAGATCGTAGGGAGGGGTCCGAGATCGTAGGGAGGGTCCGAGATCGTAGGGGGGTTGCGAAATCGTAGGGCGGGTCGGAGATCGTAGGGAGGGGTCCGAGATCGTAGGGGGTGTCCGAAATCGTAGGGCGGGTCGGAGATCGTAGGGAGGGTCGGAGATCGTAGGGGGTGTCCGAAATCGTAGGGCGGGTCGGAGATCGTTGCAGGGGTCCGAGATCGTAGGGGGTGTCCGAGATAGTGGGGGGGGGGGGTGTCGAAGATCGTAGCGGGGGTCTGAGTTCGTAGGAGTGGGTCCATGATCGTAGGGGAGGTTGGAGATTGTAGGGGGGGTCGGAGATCGTAGGGGGGACCAGAGATCGTGGGGGGGGGGGCGTCGGAGATCGTAGGGGGGGCCAGAGATCGTGGGGGGGATCGGAGATCGTGGGGGGGGGGGGGCGGAGATCGTGGGGGGGGGGCGGAGATCGTAGGGGGGGGGGCGGAGATCGTGGGGGGGGGGCGGAGATCGTAGGGGGGGCCAGAGATCGTGGGGGGGATCGGAGATCGTAGGGGGGGTCGGAGATCGTGGGGGGGGGCGGAGATCGTGGGGGGGATCGGAGATCGTAGGGGGGGCGGAGATCGTAGGGGGGGTCGGAGATCGTGGGGGGGATCGGAGATCGTAGGGGGGGTCGGAGATCGTGGGGGGGGGTCGGAGATCGTGGGGGGGGGGGGCGGAGATCGTAGGGGGGGTCGGAGATCGTGGGGGGGGGGGCGGAGATCGTGGGGGGGGGGCGGAGATCGTAGGGGGGGTCGGAGATCTTGGTGCGGGGGGGGTCACTGCAGGTTGGCTTGTTGGGCCTGGGGGAAGCACTCCTGCTCCTCTGGGCCCACAGGCTGTGCTACAAAGGCTCTCACCTGCTGGTTCGGGCCTTCTCACCTCCTCTCACATGGTGTGAAGGGGAAGGCCAGGGAATCCCGGCCCCCAGGGGCTAAAATCAGTTCGTCCTCAGCCTCCTAAAAAGCTTTTACTCTCCCGCCTCCTGAGAGCGGGTTGGTCCCCTGCCCCTCGACCCACCCTCGTGAAAACTGGAAATGGGCGTGTTGGAGGCGGGTGTTAGACATTTACAACTGTTACTGCCCCCCACCCACAACCCACCTGTTTCTCCAGGCTAAAATCATGCCCTGTATGTGCGTGTGTGTGACTGTGTATGTGAGTGACTGTGTGTGTGAGTGACTGTGTGTGTGAGTGACTGTGTGTGTGAGTGTGAGTGTGTATGTGAGTGACTGTGTGTGTGAGTGTGAGTGTGTGTATGTGACTGTGTATGTGAGTGACTGTGTGTGTGTGTGCATGTGACTGTGTATGTGAGTGACTGTGTGTGTGAGTGACTGTGTGTGTGAGTGACTGTGTGTGTGAGTGTGAGTGTGTATGTGAGTGACTGTGTGTGTGAGTGTGAGTGTGTATGTGAGTGACTGTGTGTGTGAGTGTGTGTGTGAGTGAGTGTGAGTGTGTGTGTGTGTGTGTGTGTGACTGTGTGTGTGTGTGTGTGACTGTGTGTGTGTGTGTGTGACTGTGTGTGTGTGTGTGTGTGAGTGACTGTGTGTGTGTGAGTGACTGTGTGTGTGAGTGACTGTGTGTGTGAGTGACTGTGTGTGTGAGTGTGAGTGTGTGTGACTGTGTGTGTGTGTGTGTGTGAGTGACTGTGTGTGTGTGAGTGACTGTGTGTGTGTGTGAGTGACTGTGTGTGTGAGTGACTGTGTGTGTGAGTGACTGTGTGTGTGAGTGTGAGTGTGTGTGACTGTGTGTGTGTGTGTGTGTGAGTGACTGTGTGTGTGTGAGTGACTGTGTGTGTGTGTGAGTGACTGTGTGTGTGAGTGACTGTGTGTGTGAGTGTGACTGTGTGTGTGTGTGTGTGTGACTCTGTGTGTGTGTGTGTGTGTGTGTGTGTGAGTGACTGTGTGTGTGTGTGTGTGAGTGACTGTGTGTGTGTGTGTGAGTGACTGTGTGTGTGAGTGACTGTGTGTGTGTGAGTGACTGTGTGTGTGAGTGACTGTGTGTGTGTGTGTGTGTGAGTGACTGTGTGTGTGTGAGTGACTGTGTGTGTGAGTGACTGTGTGTGTGTGAGTGACTGTGTGTGTGAGTGACTGTGTGTGTGTGTGAGTGACTGTGTGTGTGTGAGTGTGTGTGTGTGAGTGACTGTGTGTGTGTGAGTGTGTGAGTGACTGTGTGTGTGTGTGTGCGTCTGTGTGTATGTGTGTGCGAGTGTGTGTATGTGTTTTTTTTATTCATTCATGGGATGTGGGCGTCGCTGGCGAGGCCGGCATTTATTGCCGATCCCTAATTGCCCTTGAGAAGGTGGTGGTGAGCCGCCTTCTTGAACCGCTGCAGTCCGTGTGGTGACGGTTCTCCCACAGTGCTGTTAGGAAGGGAGTTCCAGGATTTTGACCCAGCGACAATGAAGGAACGGCGATATATTTCCAAGTCGGGATGGTGTGTGACTTGGAGGGGAATGTGCAGGTGGTGTTGTTCCCATGCGCCTGCTGCTCTTGTCCTTCTAGGTGGTAGAGGTCGCGGGTTTGGGAGGTGCTGTCGAAGAAGCCTTGGCGAGTTGCTGCAGTGCATCCTGTGGATGGTACACACTGCAGCCACAGTGCGCCGGTGGTGAAGGGAGTGAATGTTTAGTCATAGAGTCATAGAGTCATAGAGTTATACAGCACGGATAGAGGCCCTTCGGCCCATCGTGTCCGCGCCGGCCATCAAGCCCTGTCTACTCTAATCCCATATTCCAGCATTTGGTCCGTAGCCTTGTATGCTATGGCATTTCAAGTGCTCATCCAAATGCTTCTTGAATGTTGTGAGGGTTCCTGCCTCCACAACCCTTTCAGACAGTGAGTTCCAGACTCCAACCACACTCTGGGTGAAAAAGTTCTTTCTCAAATCCCCTCTAAACCTCCCGCCTTTTACCTTGAATCTATGTGGTGGTGGATGGGGTGCCAATCAAGCGGACTGCTTTGTCCTGGACGGTGTCGAGCTTCTTGAGTGTTGTTGGAGCTGCACTCATCCAGGCAAGTGGAGAGTATTCCATCACACTCCTGACTTGTGCCTTGTAGATGGTGGAAAGGCTTTGGGGAGTCAGGAGGTGAGTCACTCGCCGCAGAATACCCAGCCTCTGACCTGCTCTTGTAGCCACAGTATTTATATGGCTGGTCCAGCTAAGTTTCTGGTCAATGGTGACCCCCAGGATGTTGATGGTGGGGGATTCGGCGATGGTAATGCCGTTGAATGTCAAGGGGAGGTGGTTAGACTCTCACTTGTTGGAGATGGTCATTGCCTGGCACTTATCGGGCATGAATGTTACTTGCCACTTATGAGCCCAAGCCTGGATGTTGTCCAGGTCTTGCTGCATGCGGGCTCGGACTGCTTCATTATCTGAGGAGATGCGAATGGAACTGAACACTGTGCAATCATCAGCGAACATCCCCATTTCTGACCTTATGATGGAGAGAAGGTCATTGATGAAGCAGCTGAAGATGGTTGTGCCTCAGACACTGCCCTGGGGAACTCCTGCAGCAATGTCCTGGGGCTGAGATGATTGGCCTCCAACAACCACTACCATCTTCCTTTGTGCTAGGTATGTCTCCAGCCACTGGAGAGTTTTCCCCCTGATTCCCATTGACTTCAATTTTACTAGGGCTCCTTGGTGCCACCCTCAGTCAAATGTTGCCTTGATGTCAAGGGCAGTCACTCTCACCTTATCTCTGGAATTCAGCTCTTTTGTACCTGTTTGGACCAAGGCTGTAATGAGGTCTGGAGCCGAGTGGTCCTGGCGGAACCCAAACTGAGCATCGGTGAGCAGGTTATTGGTGAGTAAGTGCCGCTTGATAGCACTGTCGACGACATCTTCCATCACTTTGCTGATGATTGAGAGTAGACTGATGGGGCGGTAATTGGCCAGATTGGATTTGTCCTGCTTTTTGTGGACAGGACATACCTGGGCAATTTTTCACATTGTCGGGTAGATGCCAGTGTTGTAGCTGTACTGGAACAGTTTGGCTGGAGGCGCAGCTAGTTCTGGAGCACAAGTCTTCAGTACTACAGCTGGGATGTTGTCGGGGCCCATAGCCTTTGCTGTATCCAGTGCACTCAGCCGTTTCTTGATATCACGTGGAGTGAATCGAATTGGCTGAAGACTGGCTTCTGTGATGGTGGAGATATCGGGAGGAGGCCGAGATGGATCATCCACTTGGCACTTCTGGCTGAAGATGGTTGCAAACTCTTCAGCCTTGTCTTTTGCACTCACGTGCTGGACTCCGCCATCATTGAGGATGGGGATGTTTGCAGAGCCTCCTCCTCCCGTTAGTTGTTTAATTGTCCACCACCATTCACGACTGGATGTGGCAGGACTGCAGAGCTTTGATCTGATCCGTTGGTTGTGGAATCGCTTAGCTCTGTCTATAGCATGTTGCTTCCACTGTTTAGCATGAAAGTAGTCCTATGTGTGTGTGTGTGTGTGTGTGTGTCTGTGTATGTGTGTCTGTGTGTCTCTGTATACGTGTCTCTGTGTGTGTATGTGTGTCTCTGTATGTGTATGTGTGTGTGTATGTGTGTCTCTGTGTGTGTATGTGTGTCTCTGTATGTGTGTCTCTGTATGTGTGTCTGTGTGTCTGTGTATGTGTGTCTCTGTGTGTGTATGTGTGTCTCTGTATGTGTATGTGTGTCTGTGTGTCTGTGTCTGTGTGTCTGTGTCTGTGTGTCTGTGTATGTGTGTCTCTGTGTGTGTCTCTGTGTCTCTGTGTGTGTATGTGTGTCTGTGTATGTGTGTCTGTGTGTCTGTGTATGTGTGTCTCTTTGTGTGTATGTGTGTCTGTGTATGTGTGTCTCTGTGTGTATGTGTGTCTCTGTATGTGTATGTGTGTCTGTGTATGTGTGTCTCTGTTTGTGTATGTGTGTCTGTGTATGTGTGTCTCTGTTTGTGTATGTGTGTCTCTGTGTGTATGTGTGTCTCTGTATGTGTATGTGTGTCTGTGTATGGGTGTATGTGTGTCTGTGTATGAACATAAGAACATAAGAAATAGGAGCAGGAGTAGGCCAATCGGCCCCTCGAGCCTGCTCCGCCATTCAATAAGATCATGGCTGATCTGATCCTAACCTCAAATCTAAATTCATGTCCAATTTCCTGCCCACTCCCCGTAACCCCTAATTCCCTTTACTTCGAGGAAACTGTCTATTTCTGTTTTAAATTTATCTAATGATGTAGCTTCCACAGCTTCCTGGGGCAGCAAATTCCACAGACCTACTACCCTCTGAGTGAAGAAGTTTCTCCTCATCTCAGTTTTGAAAGAGCAGCCCCTTATTCTAAGATTATGCCCCCTAGTTCTAGTTTCACCCATCCTTGGGAACATCCTTACCGCATCCACCCGATCAAACCCCTTCACAATCTTATATGTTTCAATAAGATCGCCTCTCATTCTTCTGAACTCCAATGAGTAGAGTCCCAATCTACTCAACCTCTCCTCATATGTCCGCCCCCTCATCCCCGGGATTAACCGAGTGAACCTTCTTTGTACTGCCTCGAGAGCAAGTATGTCTTTTCTTAAGTATGGAGACCAAAACTGTATGCAGTATTCCAGGTGCGGTCTCACCAATACCTTATATAACTGCAGCAATACCTCCCTGTTTTTATATTCTATCCCCCGAGCAATAAAAGCCAACATTCCGTTGGCCTTCTTGATCACCTGCTGCACCTGCAAACTAACTTTTTGATTTTCTTGTACTCGGACCCCCAGATCCCTTTGTACTGCAGTACTTTCCAGTTTCTCGCCATTAAGATAATAACTTGCTCTCTGATTTTTCCTGCCAAAGTGCATAACCTCACATTTTCCAATATTGTATTGCATCTGCCAAATCTCCGCCCACTCACCCAGCCTGTCTATATCCCCTTGTATGTTTTTTATGTCCTCCTCACTCTCTACTTTCCCTCCCATCTTTGTATCATCTGCAAACTTTGATATGTTACACTCGGTCCCCTCCTCCAAATCGTTAATATAGATTGTAAAGAGTTGGGGACCCAGCACCGACCCCTGCGGAACACCACTGGCAACTGGTTGCCAGTCCGAGAATGAACCATTTATCCCAACTCTCTGCTTCCTGTTAGATAACCAATCCTCCACCCATGCCAGAATATTACCCCCAATCCAGTGATTCTTTATCTTGAGCAATAATCTTTTATGTGGCACCTTGTCGAATGCCTTCTGGAAGTCTAAATACACTACGTCCACTGGTTCCCCTTTATCCACCCTGTACGTTATGTCCTCAAAGAACTCAAGCAAATTTGTCAGACATGACTTCCCCGATGTGTGTCTCTGTGTGTGTCTCTGTGTGTATGTGTGTCTCTGTATGTGTATGTGTATGTGTGTCTGTGTATGTGTGTATGTGTGTCTGTGTATGTGTGTCTCTGTGTGTATGTGTGTCTCTGTATGTGTATGTGTGTCTTTGTGTGTGTATGTGTATGTGTGTCTCTGTGTGTGTATGTTTATGTGTGTCTCTGTGTGAGTATGCGTGTATGTGTGTCTCTGTGTGAGTATGTGTGTATGTGTATGTGTGTCTGTGTGTATGTGCATGTGTGTCTCTGTGTGAGTATGCGTGTATGTGTGTCTCTGTGTGTATGTGTGTCTCTGTGTGTATGTGTATGTGTGTCTCTGTGTGAGTATGTGTTTATGTGTGTCTCTGCGTGTATGTGTGTCTCTGTGTGAGTATGTGTTTATGTGTGTCTCTGTGTGAGTATGTGTTTATGTGTGTCTCTGTGTGAGTATGTGTTTATGTGTGTCTCTGTGTGTGTGTGTGTATGTGTATGTGTGTCTCTGTGTGTATGTGCATGTGTGTCTCTGTGTGAGTATGTGTGTATGTGTGTCTCTGTGTGTATGTGTGTCTCTGTGTGTATGTGTATGTGTGTCTCTGTGTGAGTATGTGTTTATGTGTGTCTCTGTGTGTATGTGTGTCTCTGTGTGAGTATGTGTTTATGTGTGTCTCTGTGTGAGTATGTGTTTATGTGTGTCTCTGTGTGTGTGTGTGTATGTGTATGTGTGTCTCTGTGTGTATGTGCATGTGTGTCTCTGTGTGAGTATGTGTGTATGTGTGTCTCTGTGTGTATGTGTGTCTCTGTGTGTATGTGTATGTGTGTCTCTGTGTGAGTATGTGTTTATGTGTGTCTCTGTGTGTATGTGTGTCTCTGTGTGAGTATGTGTTTGTGTGTGTCTCTGTGTGAGTATGTGTTTATGTGTGTCTCTGTGTGTATGTGTGTATGTGTATGTGTGTCTCTGTGTGTATGTGTATGTGTATGTGTGTCTCTGTGTGAGTATGTGTTTATGTGTGCCTCTGCGTGTGTATGTGTTTATGTGTGTCTCTGTGTGTGTATGTGTTTATGTGTGTCTCTGTGTGTATGTGTATGTGTGTCTCTGTGTGTATGTGTATGTGTATGTGTGTCTCTGCGTGTGTATGTGTTTATGTGTGTCTCTGTGTGAGTATGTGTGTATGTGTGTCTCTGTGTGTGTGTGTGTGTATGTGCATGTGTGTGTGTGTCTCTGTGTGTGTCTGTGTGTATGTGTGTGTGTCTCTCTGTGTGTATGTGTGTGCGTGACCCTATCCTTTTCCTGCAAACAGGACAATTGAATGTCCGAAACTCTCTGCTGACCATTCTGTCCATCCCCAGTGAAGTGAGGTCTGTGTCACAGCTGGAAATACATGAGTGAGCTTGCTAGCACCCCGCAGGCCTGTTTCCGCCCAGACAGCTGGATCAAAGCCTCCTCCTCTCCCAGCCACGCAGTCAATCGGACTCCCTCAGCTGCCAGCCGCACTCTCTCCCTCACACAGATCCCTCACCACAAGCCCCCACACATTGCACGCAGGTTCCTGCTCCCCTGGCCAGCTGACAGACTGATCCCTGAGTCACCCTCCCCTCTCATCTCACCTCAAACCACTTTGTGGTCATGGTCACAGAGCAGGTGGCTGATCGCTGGCTCCGTGCTTCCATTTAGCTCTGGTGTTTCTCTATTTTCTTTATTCTGCCTCTTTCCCTCCAGCAAGCCTAGCCAATCTCCTGCTGACGGGCAAGGAGACAGCCCAGCCCTACATCTCCCTCCTAATCTCTCTCCCTCGCTCCAACAACTGCTTGGAAATGCACCAAGCTTCCAGGATTACCTCTTCCCCCTTCCAGATCTCCCCGTTACTCGGACCCAACCAGGAATAGACACTGTGTTGTAGGAACATATAGGAACAGGAGTAGGCCATTCAGCCCCTCATGCCTGCTCCGCCATTTGATAAGATCATGGCTGATCTGTGATCTAACTCCATATACCTGCCTTTGGCCCATATCCCTTAATACCTTTGATTGCCAAAAAGCTATCTATCTCAGATTTAAATTTAGCAATTGAGCTAGTATCAATTGCCATTTGCGGAAGACAGTTCCAAACTTCTACCACCCTTTGTGTGTGGAAATGTTTTCTAATCTCGCTCCTGAAAGGTCTGGCTCTAATTTTTAGACTGTGCCCCCTACTCCCAGAATCCCCAACCAGCGGAAATAGTTTCTCTCTATCCACCCTATCTGTTCCTCTTAATATCTTATAAACTTCGATCAGATCACCCCTTAACCTTCGAAACTCGGGAGAATACAACCCCAATTTGTGTAATCTCTCCTCGTAACTTAACCCTTGAAGTCCGGGTATCATTCTAGTAAACCTACGCTGCACTCCCTCCAAGGCCAATATGTCCTTCCGAAGGTGCGGTGCCCAGAACTGCTCACAGTACTCCAGGTGCGGTCTAACCAGGGTTTTGTATAGCTGCAGCATAACTTCTGCCCCCTTGTACTCCAGTCCTCTCGATATAAAGGCCAGCATTCCATTTGCCTTATTGATTATTTTCTGCACCTGTTCATGACCCTTCAATGATCTATGTACCTGAACCCCTAAGTCCCTTTGGACATCCACTGTTTTTAACTTTTTACCATTTCGAAAGTACCCTGTTCTATCCTTTTTTGATCCAAAGTGGATGACCTCACATTTGCCTACATTGAATTCCATTTGCCACAGTTTTGCCCATTCACCTAATCTATCAATATCGCTTTGTAATTCTATGTTTTCATCTACACTGCTTACAATGCCACCAATCTTTGTGTCATCGGCAAACTTAGATATGAGACTTTCTATGCCTTCGTCCAAGTCGTTAATAAATATTGTGAATAATTGAGGCCTCAAGACAGACCCTGCGGGACTCCACTAGTCACATCCTGCCAATGTGAGTACCTTCCCATTATCCCTACTCTCTGTCGCCTTTCGCTCAGCCAACTTCCTAACAAAGTCCGTACTTTTCCCTCGATTCCATGGGCTTCTATCTTAGCTAACAGTCTCTTATGTGGGACCTTATCAAATGCCTTCTGGAAGTCCATATAAATAACATCCATTGACATTCCCCTGTCCACTACTTTAGTCACCTCTTCAAAAAATTCAATCAGGTTTGTCAGGCACGACCTACCTTTCACAAATCCATGCTGGCTCTCTCTGATTAACTGAAAATTCTCGAGGTGTTCAGTCACCCTATCCTTAATTATAGACTCCAGCATTTTCCCCACAACAGATGTTAGGCTAACTGGTCTATAATTCCCCGGTTTCCCCCTCTCTCCTTTCTTAAAAAGCGGAGTGACATGTGCAATTTTCCAATCCAGAGGGACAGTTCCTGAATCTAGAGAACTTTGAAAGATTATAGTTAGGGCATCTGCAATGTGCTCACCTACTTCCTTTAAAACCCTGGGATGGAAACCATCTGGTCCTGGGGATTTGTCACTCTTTAGTGCTATTATTTTCTTCATTACTGTTGCTTTACTTATGTTAATTTTATCGAGTCCCTGTCCCCGATTCAATATTAGTTTCCTTGGGATTTCCAGCATGCTATCCTCTTTTTCTACTGTAAATACTGATGCAAAGTAATCGTTCAACATGTCCGCCATTTCCCCATTGTCAATGACAATATCCCCACTTTCAGTTTTTAAGGGGCCAACACTGCTCCTGACCACCCTCTTTTTCCTAATATAACTATAAAAGTTCTTCGTATTGGTTTTGATATCCCTTGCAAGTTTCTTTTCATACTCTCTTTTTGTAGCTCTTACTATCTGTTTTGTGACCCTTTGTGGATCTTTGTATCTTTCCCATTCGCCAGGATCTGTGCCATTTTTTGCCTTTTTGTATGCCCTTTCCTTATGTCTTATACTGTCCCTTACCTCTTTAGTTGTCCATGGCTGGGTTTTTTTGGCAAGTAGAGTCCTTGCCCCTCAGGGGTATAAACCGATTCTGTATCACGTTAAATGTTTCTTTAAACATTTCCCACTGATCATCAGTCGTTTTGCCCATTAACAGATTTGCCCAGTTTACTGTGGACAGTCTCTGTCTCATCCCATTGAAGTCGGCCTTACCCAAGTCTAGAATCTTAGCAGCTGATTCACTTTTTTTCCCTTTCAAACACTGCATTGAACTCGATCATGTTATGATCACTATTGGATAGATGTTCACGCACAGTTAAGCTGTTAACTAAATCTGGTTCATTACTCATTACTAAATCTAGTATGGCTTGCCCCCTTGTTGCCTCTAGGACATACTGCTGTAGAAAACTATCCCGGACACACTCAAGAATTTCACTACCTTTCTGACAGTTGCTAGTCTGCTTTTCCCAATCTATGTGAAGGTTAAAGTCCCCCATTAAGACCACTATGCCTTTCTTACACGCTTGTCTAATCTCTGCATTTATACAATTTAGCACTTCAGAGCTGCTGCTAGGGCTCCTATACACAACTCCCACTATAGTCTTAGATCCTTTCCTATTTCTCAATTCAACCCATAAGGTCTCTGTTGGCTGCTTACCTCTCATTATATCCTCCTTTATCATTGAAGTGATTTCATCTCTAATCACTGAGGCTACTCCTCCCCCTCTTCCATTTTCCCTATCTCTCCTGTCGACCTTATAACCTGGTATATTTAGTTCCCAATCCTGACCATCCTGCAGCCATGTCTCAGTAATAGCCATCATGTCATACCCTCCAAATTGAATTTGAACCTGTAGTTCATTTAATTTATTCCTTATACTCCGTGCGTTTGTCTATAGAACTCTGGAAGGTCCACACATTCCCCGGCTAACCCCAGGCACGCTGTCCGGTTCCACTGCTGTTTGTTCCTCTCCGGTTTTCATTTCCCCCCTAACATTTTATTGAATTTCTACTGAGCAACCGCAATAATGGCCCAGAAACTGCTGGAAAACTAACGATGCTCGCCATAATTAGACATAAAAGCCCCGGCATGTTTCTGCGAGTCACGATCCTCCACCAGTTGCTGGACGGTTTGCACCGTTGGCCTCGCGAAAAACCGAAAACATTGTGCAACCTCACCGTGAGCCGCCATACTGAAACGAACCACGTGTCACGGGATTACTGGATTTACATCGTCAATGCGATTAAATCTCGCCGCAGCCATTTCGGGCTGGTAATTCACGTCATGAGATCTCTGTCAATGACCTGATTTATGGTCCTGACATGACACTCAACCTTGGAGACCCAGATAGAAATGAAACAGGTGGAGTCTCATTGCAGCAGGCAGTGAATTGCCCCTAGATGTCTTTTTCAAAACTTTTACCTTGTTAGTGTCAGAAGACAATGATTTTCAGGATGCAAAGCTGTTTCGACACTCAGAAATACAAATGAGATCGATTTCCCTCAGAAAATAACATTCTGGGACACAGTCTGTGAGTAATTTGAGACATGACCTGTGGTGAGTGTAACACGCTCGGGAGGAGCAGGTGACTGTGGACCTGTGGTTCCCAAATCTCTCCCCCACTGGGGGGTTTTCCTCACCTCATGTCTGGGTCAGTTGGAGACTCATTGATGGTGATTGATTGCTAGGACTCGTCAACACCTCCATTATCGATGTATCAGGTGACTACCGGGATGGTAGAGGAGAACGAGCGGGACCTTCGTCTTAATTCGTCCAGCGGTTCCGATCTTCCTGTGAAAGCAGTTCCACGATTCCTGATCATGATGGATGGGGCCATTGGTTCTATACTTCATGGCTCAAGAATGCTGGTAGATTTCACACGACTACCCTGCCATTCTCGAGGACCGATGCAACAATTCCCAAACACAGCTGGGTTACAATGCCTCTTGATCTGCTTGTTGTGTTTAATGTATTTCTTACTTTTTCTTTCAGTCCCTTTTTTCTCTCCCTCTTATTCCACTATCTTTCTTTCCCTCTCCTTCCCTCTGCCCTCTCAGATGGGGGTAAAAGATCCCAAGGCACTATTTGCAAGAAGAGCAGGAGAGCACTCCCCGGTGTCCTGGGGCCAATATTTATCCCTCAACCGACATCACTGAAAAAACAGACTATCTTGGTCATTATCTCATTGCTGTTTGTATTCCTTTTCCTGCTCACTTCGATAATCCAGATCCCTTTGGAATGGTCAGTCCCCTTTGGACTGATCAGCTGACCAGAATAGTTAGTTGTCACGCCTAAGTACAAAACGTAATCAGAAAGAGTAATGGAAAGTTGTCCTTTCTCTCAGGGGGCTGGAATACTAAGGGGGGGGTGGGGAGTGATGTTCCAGCTGTACAGAGCTCTGGATAGACCCCACCCTGGAGTATTGTGTTCAGTTCTGGGCACCGCACCTCATATGGGCCTCGGAGGGGGGGCAGTGCAGATTCAGGAATGATACCGGGGCTAAAAGGGTTAAATTACGCAGACAGGTTGCACAGACGAGGCGTGTATTCCCTCGGATATAGAAGATTAAGGGGTGATCTAATTGA
Source organism: Heptranchias perlo (assembly GCF_035084215.1). NCBI lineage: Eukaryota > Metazoa > Chordata > Chondrichthyes > Hexanchiformes > Hexanchidae > Heptranchias > Heptranchias perlo. The sequence goes on along the minus strand of NW_027139222.1, from coordinate 373,572 downwards.
GGTGTTTAAGATGATTAAAGGATTTGATCGGATGGATAGAGAGAAACTATTTCCTCTGGTGGGGGGAGTCCAGAACAAGGGGGCAGAACCTTAAAATTAGAGCTGGGCCGTTCAGGGGTGATGTGAGGGAGCACTTCACACAAAGGGGAGTGGAAATCTGGAACTCTCTCCCCCAAAAAAGCTGTTGAGGCTGGGGGTCAATGTCAAGACTGAGATTGATTGATTTTTGTTGGGTGAGGGGATTAAGGGATCTGGAACAAAGGCGGGGAAATGGAGTTAAGATACAGATCAGCCGTGACCTAATTGAATGGTGGAACGGGCTCGAGGGGCTGAATGGCCTTCTCCTGTTCCGATGGCTTTTATAACATTGTAGTCTTGAAGTCACCTGCTAAGGAATAGTCTGAACAATGTGGGACTTAAGGGGAGACCCCTGTGGGTCTCCACGACTTACTTGCTGCCAAGCTCGAACATCTATATTTCTCACTGTGCTCTGATTTCAGCTGCCAGCCCAGTTCCAATTCGATTTATGGTTCGTTCAATGCATGCAAGTATGATTATCATTGCAAGTGTGTCAGTGAACAGTCTGCTGTAGTGAGTCTCATCACAGAGGGAGCATCTGGGGTTGCCAACCCTCCAGGATTGCCCTGGAGTCTCCAGGACACTACTGCCAGCAAACCAAGAGACAAATCATAAGGCCATTAAAAATGGTGCATTTTTAACTAATTTTCTTTGAACTCTTTTCTTTACTAATTATAAAAATATCAGTGATGGGGTAAAAGGCGGGCGTAGCACGTATGGGCGCGTTGGGCGGCCAATGGCGGGAGTGTGGGGGCGGGGCAGTTAGAGGCTGGAGGTCATCTGACGACACCTCCAGCAATACGTTCAACCAGAGTTGGCAACCCTTGGAGCACCTGACAGGCACCCTGGGGGACAGACTGCCTGCCCTTTGAGCCCTGAGTGGGGGCTCATCGTTGCACCCACTGCAGCCCTGAACTTGTGTTCATATTTATATCAATCAGAATGATTTCCAAACAACGCTTCATGAACATGTTTTGAGACAAACTCCTCCTTACTTTGGAAAAATAAAGTTAAGGAGGGTCCTATCAGCTCTGGATTTCCAGCTTCTCGCGATCAAAATACACATCGCAGGAGATAAAACAGAGAATCAGTTGATCTTTTTTCTCTCCTGAAATGCGCAGAGTGAGTTTTATTTTCTGCTGTGTGTTATCGGGGAAGGTCGCAGTGAGTCTCTGGGCTCCTGTTTCCTGTTTAATGCTGACAGATAAAGAGCCCTGACCACAGACGGAGCTGTTTAACTCAAGCCAAGGGCCAGCTTGCTGATACTGTCACCTCCCTCTGCTGTTTCGCCCTGAACAGATTGCTGAGCTGGTGGAGCTTTTTCACACAATCATCTAAATATAAAACACCATTTTCTCTCTTTTTTTTTGAGTGGTAATGGATATAGAAGATGATGTTTTTTTTAATAGAAGTTCAGGACTGCGATCAGAATGTATGTTGAGAGTGAAGGGAGTTCCTTTCAGTGTTTAAGTCAGGCAGGTCAGGCCGTTTCCAATCCATTTTGGCACATACTCAGTTCCTGGGCTAACCAGGTTCCAAACAACCTGCTAAAGGTCACCAGGGTTGCTGGACGCAGCAGCGGCTTACCCCCTGACCTTTCATCTCTGGGATCTGGGCTCAGATCTAAAACGAAAGATGAGAAAGACCTTGCATTTCCTTAGCACCTTTCACCGCCTCAGGACGTCCCAATGTGCTTTACAACCAGTGAAGTACTTTTTGACGTGTAGTCGCTGTTGTAATGTAGGTACCTGTGGAAGACATTTTGCGCACAGCAAGATCCCACAAACAGCAATGAGATAATGGCCAGATAATCTGTTCTAGTGATGTCGGTTGAGGGATAAATATTGGCCCAGGACACCGGGGAGAACTCCCCTGCTCTTCTTCAAAAATGTGCCATGGGATCTTTCACATCCGCCTGAGAGTTGGTACATTAGACACTGTCTTTCAGATGAGATATTAAACCGTGGCCCCGTATACTACTGATAGACCTCCCTCCCTCTGGTATATGTCCCTCACACTGATATATCACCCTCTGATATATCTCACACTGATATACCCTCACACCGATATACCTCTCTCTGATATATCACTTTCTGATATACCTCTCTCACACTGATATACCCCCCTCCGATATACCCCCCTCTGATATACCTCTCTCTATTATACCTCCCACTGATATATCTCCCTCCATCTGATATACCTCTCTCACACTGATATATCTCACACTGATATACCTCCCTCTGATATACCTTCCTCTGATATACCTCTCTCTGACATACCTCCCTCTGATATACCTCACACTGATATACCCTCACACCGATATACCTCTCTCTGATATATCACTTTCTGATATACCTCTCTCACACTGATATACCCCCCTCCGATATACCCCCCTCCGATATACCCCCCTCTGATATACCTCTCTCTGATATACCTCTCTCTATTATACCTCCCACTGATATATCTCCCTCCATCTGATATACCTCTCTCACACTGATATATCTCACACTGATATCCCTGCCTCTGATATACCTCTCTCTGATATACCTCACACTGATATACCTCTCTCTGATATACCTCCAAATTATATACCTCCCTCTGATCTACCTCTCTCTGATATACCCCTCTCTGATATACCTCCCTCTGATATACCCCTCTCTGATAAACCTCCCTCTGATATACCTCTCTCTGAAATACCTCCCTCTGATATACCTCCCTCTGACATACCTCTTTCTGAAATATCTCTCTGTGATATACCTCCCTCTGATATACCTCCCTCTGATATAACTCTCTCTGAAATACCTCCCTCTGATATACCTCCCTCTGATATACCTCTTTCTGATATACCTCCCTCTGATATACCTCTTTCTGATATACTTCCCTCTGATATGCCTCTCTATGATATACCTCCATCTGATAAACTTCCCTCTGATATACCTCTCTCTGAGAGACCTCTTCTCTGATATACCTCCCTCCGATAAACCTCCCTCTGATATACCTCCGACTTATATACCTCCCTCTGATATACCTCTTCTCTGATATACCTCCCTCTGATGTACCTCCCTCTGATATACCTCCCTCTGATATACCCCACTCTGATATACCTCCGACTTATATACCTCCCTCTGATATACCTCTTCTCTGATATACCTCCCTCTGATATACCTCCCTCTGATATACCTCCCTCTGATAAACCCCTCTCTGATATACCTCCCTCTGATAAACCTCCCTCTGATATACCTCCCTCTGATATACCTCCCTCTGATATACCTCCCTCTGATAAACCCCTCTCTGATATACCTCCCTCTGATATACCTCCCTCTGATATACCTCCCTCTGATATACCTCCCTCTGATATACCTCCCTCTGATATACCTCTTCTCTGATATACCTCCCTCTGATATACCTCCCTCTGATATACCTCCCTCTGATATACCTCTTCTCTGATATACCTCCCTCTGATATACCTCCATCTGATATACCTCCCTCTGATGTACCTCCCTCTGATATACCTCTTCTCTGATATACCTCCCTCTGATATACCTCCATCTGATATACCTCCCTCTGATGTACCTCCCTCCGATAAACCTCCCTCTGATATACCTCCGACTTATATACTTCTCTGATATACCTCTCTCTGATATACCTCTCTCTGATATACCTCCCTCTGATATACCTCCCTCTGATGTACCTCCCTCTGATGTACCTCTCTCTGATGTACCTCCCTCTGATGTACCTCTCTCTGATGTACCTCCCTCTGATGTACCTCCCTCTGATGTACCTCCCTCTGATATACCTCCGACTTATATACCTCCCTCTGATATACTTCTCTCTGATGTACCTCCCTCTGATGTACCTCCCTCTGATATACCTCCGACTTATATACCTCCCTCTGATATACCTCTTCTCTGATGTACCTCCCTCTGATGTACCTCCCTCTGATGTACCTCTTCTCTGATGTACCTCCCTCTGATGTACCTCCCTCTGATGTACCTCTTCTCTGATATACCTCTCTCTGATATACCTCCCTCTGATGTACCTCTCTCTGATATACCTCTCTCTGATATACCTCTCTCTGATGTACCTCCCTCTGATGTACCTCTTCTCTGATATACCTCTCTCTGATGTACCTCCCTCTGATGTACCTCTCTCTGATGTTACTCCCTCTGATGTACCTCCCTCTGATATACCTCTCTCTGATGTTACTCCCTCTGATGTACCTCCCTCTGATGTACCTCCCTCTGATGTACCTCCCTCTGATGTACCTCCCTGATATCTATATGACAGTTGTGTGTATTGATGTCCTCTCTGATTGTTCTGAATGAAGTACAATGATCAAATGGTTGAGTTACTGCAGCATTTGACACTCGGTCGGACTCCACTCTTTGCTGATAAATTGTTTTCACAAACCGTTTCCTCATCCAAATCCCTTCATCTTCCAATCGGATCGAACTTTCCTCAAACCTCCCTCAGCCGAATCCTTCACAATCAGCATCTCATGTTCACTCCTCAGCTCAATCCCAATCTACTCAAAGGGTGCTACAGGATGTGGGGAGATCTGGGCTTCACCCAACTGACATCACAACCAACTCTCACCATCAAGAGATCAACCTCAAGCCCACAATTATATTAATAACACAATCTATTCTTTCCTCCAACAGGACGGCTCAATTAAAACTTAACCTGTGAATTTTTGAGCTGATCAACGCTAAGAATATACTTGATGGGGGTGGCGACCATTTGTAATTTGAGGTCAGGGACAGCACGGGTTAGATACAGAGTAAAGCTCCCTCTACACTGTCCCATCAAACACTCCCAGGGCAGGTACAGCACGGGTTAGATACAGAGTAAAGCTCCCTCTACACTGTCCCATCAAACACTCCCAGGGCAGGTACAGCACGGGTTAGATACAGAGTAAAGCTCCCTCTACACTGTCCCATCAAACACTCCCAGGGCAGGTACAGCACAGGTTAGATACAGAGTAAAGCTCCCTCTACACTGTCCCATCAAACAATCCCAGGGCAGGGACAGCACGGGTTAGATACAGAGTAAAGCTCCCTCTACACTGTCCCATCAAACACTCCCGGGGCAGGTACAGCACGGGTTAGATACAGAGTAAAGCTCCCTCTACACTGTCCCATCAAACACTCCCAGGGCAGGGACAGCACGGGTTAGATACAGAGTAAAGCTCCCTCTACACTGTCCCATCAAACACTCCCAGGGCAGGTACAGCACGGGTTAGATACAGAGTAAAGCTCCCTCCACACTGTCCCATCAAACACTCCCAGGGCAGGTACAGCACGGGTTAGATACAGAGTAAAGCTCCCTCTATACTGTCCCATCAAACACTCCCAGGGCAGGGACAGCACGGGTTAGATACAGAGTAAAGCTCCCTCTACACTGTCCCATCAAACACTCCCAGGGCAGGTACAGCATGGGTGAGATACAGAGTAAAGCTCCCTCCACACTGTCCCATCAAACACTCCCAGGGCAGGGACAGCACGGGTTAGATACAGAGTAAAGCTCCCTCTACACTGTCCCATCAAACACTCCCAGGGCAGGTACAGCACGGGTTAGATACAGAGTAAAGCTCCCTCTACACTGTCCCATCAAACACTCCCAGGGCAGGTATAGCACGGGTTAGATACAGAGTAAAGCTCCCTCTACACTGTCCCATCAAACACTCCCAGGGCAGGTACAGCACGGGTTAGATACAGAGTAAAGCTCCCTCTACACTGTCCCATCAAACACTCCCAGGGCAGGTACAGCACGGGTTAGATACAGAGTAAAGCTCCCTCTACACTGTCCCATCAAACACTCCCAGGGCAGGGACAGCACGGGTTAGATACAGAGTAAAGCTCCCTCTACACTGTCCCATCAAACACTCCCAGGGGAGGTACAGCACGGGTTAGATACAGAGTAAAGCTCCCTCTGCACTGTCTCATCAAACACTCCCAGGGCAGGTACAGCACGGGTTAGATACAGAGTAAAGCTCCCTCTACACTGTCCCATCAAACACTCCCAGGGCAGGTACAGCACGGGTTAGATACAGAGTAAAGCTCCCTCTACACTGTCCCATCAAACACTCCCAGGGCAGGTACAGCACGGGTTAGATACAGAGTAAAGCTCCCTCTACACTGTCCCATCAAACACTCCCGGGGCAGGTACAGCACGGGTTAGATACAGAGTAAAGCTCCCTCTACACTGTCCCATCAAACACTCCCAGGGCAGGTACAGCACGGGTTAGATACAGAGTAAAGCTCCCTCTACACTGTCCCATCAAACACTCCCAGGGCAGGTACAGCACGGGTTAGATACAGAGTAAAGCTCCCTCTACACTGTCCCATCAAACACTCCCAGGGCAGGTACAGCACGGGTTAGATACAGAGTAAAGCTCCCTCTACACTGTCCCATCAAACACTCCCAGGGCAGGTACAGCACAGGTTAGATACAGAGTAAAGCTCCCTCTAAACTGTCCCATCAAACACTCCCAGTGCAGGTAAAGCATGGGTTAGATACAGAGTACAGCTCCCTCTACACTGTCCCATCAAACACTCCCAGGGTAGGTACAGCACGAGTTAGATACAGAGACAAGCTCCCACTATACTGTCCCATCAAACATGCCCAGTGCAGGGACAGCACAGGTTAGATACAGAGTAAAGCTCCCTCTACACTGTCCCATCAAACACTCCCAGTGCAGGTAAATCATGGGTTAGATACAGAGTACAGCTCCCTCTACACTGTCCCATCAAACACTCCCAGGGCAGGTACAGCACGGGTTAGATACAGAGTAAAGCTCCCTCTACACTGTCCCATCAAACACCCCCAGGGTAGGTACAGCACGGGTTAGATACAGAGAAAAGCTCCCACTATACTGTCCCATCAAACACTCCCAGGGCAGGTACAGCACAGGTTAGATACAGAGTAAAGCTCCCTCTACACTGTCCCATCAAACACTCCCAGTGCAGGTAAAGCATGGGTTAGATACAGAGTACAGCTCCCTCTACACTGTCCCATCAAACACTCCCAGGGTAGGTACAGCACGGGTTAGATACAGAGAAAAGCTCCCACTATACTGTCCCATCAAACATGCCCAGTGCAGGGACAGCACAGGTTAGATACAGAGTAAAGCTCCCTCTACACCATCCCATCAAACACTCCTGGGGCAAGTACAGCACGGATTTGATATAGAGCAAAGCTCCCTCTGCACTGTCCCATCAAACACTCCCAGGGCAGGTACAGCACGGGATAGATACAGAGTAAAGCTCCCTCTATACTGTCCCATCAAATTCTCCCAGTGCAGGTACAGCACAGGTTAGATACAGAGTAAAGCTTCCTCTACACTGTCCCATCAAACACTCCCGGGGCAGGTACAGCACGGGTTAGATACAGAGTAAAGCTCCCTCTACACTGTCCCATCAAACACTCCCAGGGCAGGTACAGCACGGGTTAGATACAGAGTAAAGCTCCCTCTACACTGTCCCATCAAACACTCCCAGGGCAGGGACAGCACGGGTTAGATACAGAGTAAAGCTCCCTCTACACTGTCCCATCAAACACTCCCAGGGCAGGGACAGCACGGGTTAGATACAGAGTAAAGCTCCCTCTACACTGTCCCATCAAACACTCCCAGGGCAGGGACAGCACGGGTTAGATACAGAGTAAAGCTCCCTCTACACTGTCCCATCAAACACTCCCAGGGCAGGTACAGCACGGGTTAGATACAGAGTAAAGCTCCCTCTACACTGTCCCATCAAACACTCCCGGGGCAGGTACAGCACGGGTTAGATACAGAGTAAAGCTCCCTCTACACTGTCCCATCAAACACTCCCAGGGCAGGTACAGCACGGGTTAGATACAGAGTAAAGCTCCCTCTACACTGTCCCATCAAACACTCCCAGGGCAGGTACAGCACGGGTTAGATACAGAGTAAAGCTCCCTCTACACTGTCCCATCAAACACTCCCAGGGCAGGGACAGCACGGGTTAGATACAGAGTAAAGCTCCCTCTACACTGTCCCATCAAACACTCCCAGGGCAGGTACAGCACGGGTCAGATACAGAGTAAAGCTCCCTCCACACTGTCCCATCAAACACTCCCGGGGCAGGTACAGCACGGGTTAGATACAGAGTAAAGCTCCCTCTACACTGTCCCATCAAACACTCCCAGGGCAGGTACAGCACGGGTTAGATACAGAGTAAAGCTCCCTCTACACTGTCCCATCAAACACTCCCAGGGCAGGTACAGCACGGGTTAGATACAGAGTAAAGCTCCCTCTACACTGTCCCATCAAACACTCCCAGGGCAGGTACAGCACGGGTTAGATACAGAGTAAAGCTCCCTCTACACTGTCCCATCAAACACTCCCAGGGCAGGTACAGCACGGGTTAGATACAGAGTAAAGCTCCCTCTACACTGTCCCATCAAACAGCTGGAGCAAAGTTAGATACAAAAAAAGAAAGGCTTGAATTTTTATAGCACCTTCCATGACCTCAGGACATCCCAAAGAGTTTTGCTGCCAGTGGGTTTCTTTTGAAGTGTGGTCACTGTTGTAATGTCGGAAATGTGGCATCAAATTTGTGCACAGCAAGATCCCACAAACAGCAATGTGATAATGACCAGATTATCTGTTTTAATTATGCTGATTAAGGAACAAATGTTGGCTGGGACACCAGGGATAACTCTCCTGTTCTTCTTTGAAATAGTGGCCAAGGGATCTTTTGCATCCACTTGAGAGGGCAGACGGGGACTCAGTTTAAAGTCTCATCCAAAAGACAGCAGCTCCGACAGTGCAGCACTCCCTCAGTACTGACCCTCCGACAGTGCAGCTCTCCCTCAGTACTGACCCTCCGACAGTGCAGCACTCCCTCAGTACTGACCCTCCGACAGTGCAGCTCTCCCTCAGTACTGACCCTCCAACAGTGCAGCTCTCCCTCAGTACTGCCCCTCTGACAGTGCAGCGCTCCCCCAGTACTGACCCTCCGACAGTGCAGCACTCCCTCAGTACTGACCCTCCGACAGTGCAGCTCTCCCTCAGTACTGACCCTCCGACAGTGCAGCTCTCCCTCAGTACTGCCCCTCTGACAGTGCAGCGCTCCCCCAGTACTGACCCTCCGACAGTGCAGCGCTCCCCCAGTACTGACCCTCCGACAGTGCAGCGCTCCCTTAGTACTGACCCTCCGACAGTGCAGCGCTCCCTCAGTACTGACCCTCCGACAGTGCAGCGCTCCCTCAGTACTGACCCTCCGACAGTGCAGCGCTCCCTCAGTACTGACCCTCCGACAGTGCAGCGTTCCCTCAGTACTGAACCTCCGACAGTGCAGCGCTCTCTCAGTACTGACCCTCCGACAGTGCAGCGCTCCCTCAGTACTGACCCTCCGACAGTGCAGCGCTCCCTCAGTACTGACCCTCCGACAGTGCGGCGCTCCCTCAGTACTGACCCTCCGACAGTGCAGCACTCCCTCAGTACTGTCCCTCCGACAGTGCAGCGCTCCCTCAGTACTGACCCTCCGACAGTGCGGCGCTCCCTCAGTACTGACCCTCCGACAGGGCAGCACTCCCTCAGTACTGACCCTCCGACAGTGCAGCACTCCCTCAGTACTGACCCTCCGACAGTGCAGCGCTCCCTCAGTAATGACCCTCCGAAACTGCAGCGCTCCCTCAGTACTGACCCTCCGACAGTGCAGCGCTCCCTCAGTACTGACCCTCCGACAGTGCAGCGCTCCCTCAGTACTGACCCTCCGACAGTGCAGCGCTCCCTCATTAATGACCCTCCGACACTGCAGCGCTCCCTCAGTACTGTCCCTCCGACAGTGCAGCGCTCCCTCAGTACTGACCCTCCGACAGTGCAGCGCTCCCTCAGTACTGTCCCTCCGACAGTGCAGCACTCCCTCAGTACTGACCCTCTGACAGTGCAGCACTCCCTCAGTACTGACCCTCCGACAGTGCAGCGCTCCCTCAGTACTGTCCCTCCGACAGTGCAGCACTCCCTCAGTACTGACCCTCTGACAGTGCAGCACTCCCTCAGTACTGACCCTCCGACAGTGCAGCGCTCCCTCAGTACTGTCCCTCCGACAGTGCAGCGCTCCCTCAGTCCTGAACCTCCGACAGTGCAGCGCTCCCTCAGTACTGTCCCTCCGACAGTGCAGCGCTCCCTCAGTACTGAACCTCCGACAGTGCAGCGCTCCCTCAGTACTAACCCTCCGACAGTGCCAGTCTTTCACTATCCTTACATTTTTTTTTACTACTCACTCAACCAACCCCTGTATCCTCATCTCCTCTTTCTCTGCTTTCACTCACTTCACCTTTACCCTCCACTTCCACTCACTCCCACTCCTACTCATTTCCCTCCAGGGTAGGTGGTGATAGGCCAGATGCTTGTAACCGGTTTTCCTCTCTCCTCCCCCTCTTAATGTCCATTCTTATCTGCTTCCCTGAGAGAGGTTTTGTGAGCTTTCAAAATTCAACTTAAAAGTATCAAATTAGAATGAGGAAAGGAACTCTCTCTCTCTGTCCTTCTCTCTATTTGTGTCTTTCTCTTTCTCTCTCCCCCTTCTGTATCATAGGTAGTAGAAATTAGAATCTCTGTCTGACAGTTAAGTGGTCAGCATTGATCACTTTTTAACAGTCAACAAATCACAGGTGAGCTCATTAGTTTGCTTCAAAATTCCATTGATATTTTTATTTGAAAATTGAAGCAACATTAACAAAAGAAAGAAACTCTTGCTCTCCAATTCTGATCCCAGTTCTCTCTCTCTCTCTCCCTCAGTTTAATACACTTTCTAAAGTTTATAGAACACTCATTACAGGAATGTGATTATTGAAGCAATTTCACCAATACAACCACATATACTCTCTATTGAAAGCAAAATCAATCCTTCTTTTGTAAAAAGCTTTTGAAATTTGTCATCTTGCTTTTCAAAATTACTTGCAGAGAAACTACTGAGCTGAAAGTGCTGGCAATGAAAGTTAAATGACCCATCAGTCCAGCTCACTGAACGATGCTGCTACACTGTGCAATCCAAAGTCAGGCCGCAGAGTTACAGCTCTGGGCAAAAATATCAAGCCCAGGCCTTGGCTTTTGGAAGAGACAGGTGCTTTCAAATAAAAACTTCAATGACACCAGTAAAGGCCACAAAAGACAATCCGATGGATAACTTTACTAATACTTTGAGAAATATGTAACTTTTGTGAATTGATTATTTTGTTTAAACCCATATTTTGGACATTAGAATTTTAGTCACACAGAAAAAAAAAAATCGGCAGTGAGAAAAAAATTAATTTCAGAAATCTCTTTTACTTGTGTGAAGCTGGTGGGCTGATTGTGCAAAGAGTTTACATAGGGAAAGCCCATTCTAAATGTGGACAATGTGAACACATTAACACCAAAAAATGTGACAACAATGTGACAACAGGGAGTCATGTTATGTAAACAGGAAGCATGTGCAGATGTAGGATTTTTAATAAGATAGACATATATATATATATATATATACTGATATTTTAAAAATGATTCTCAGGATGCGGGCGTTGTTGGCAAGGCCGGCATTTATTGCCCATCCTTGTCACCCTGAGAAAGTGATAGTGGGCCTTCTCCTATACCAGGTATAGTTAATTTTTCCTCCCTCTCTCTGTCTATGTGATTTGTCCTTTTCTGTCTGTATCTCCGTGTTTGTGTATCTCCGTGTTTGTGTATCTCCGTGTTTGTGTATCTCCGTGTTTGTGTATCTCCGTGTTTGTGTATCTCCCTGTGATCGTGTATCTCCGTGTTTGTGTATCTTCGTGTTTGTGTATCTCCGTGTTTGTGTATCTCCCTGTGATCGTGTATCTCTGTGTTTGTATATATCTGTGTTTGTGTATCTCCGTGTGTTTGTGTATCTCCGTGTTTGTGTATCTCCGTGTTTGTGTATCTCCGTGTTTGTATATCTCCGTGTTTGTGTATCTCCGTGTTTATGTATCTCTGTGTTTGTATATATCTGTGTTTGTGTATCTCCGTGTTTGTGTATCTCCGTGTTTGTATATCTCCGTGTTTGTGTATCTCCGTGTTTGTGTATCTCCGTGTTTGTGTCTCTCCGTGTTTGTGTACCTCCCTGTGATCGTGTATCTCTGTGTTTGTATATATCTGTGTTTGTGTATCTCCGTGTTTGTGTATCTCCGTGTTTGTGTATCTCCGTGTTTGTGTATCTCCGTGTTTGTGTATCTCCGTGTTTGTGTATCTCCGTGTTTGTATATCTCCGTGTTTGTGTATCTCCGTGTTTGTATATCTCTGTGTTTGTGTATCTCTGTTTGTATATACCTGTGTTTGTGTATCTCCGTGTTTGTGTATCTCCCTGTGATCGTGTATCTCTGTGTTTGTATATATCTGTGTTTGTGTATCTCCGTGTTTGTGTATCTCCGTGTTTGTGTATCTCCGTGTTTGTGTATCTCCCTGTGTTTGTATATATCTGTGTTTGTGTATCTCCGTGTTTGTGTATCTCTGTGTATTTCTCTATCACTCTGTATTTGCCTCACTCTTTGTCTCCCTCTCTCTATTTTCTTGTCTCCTTCTCTCTCTATCTTTGTTCCCCCATCTCTTCCTCTCTCTTTCTGTTTCTCCGTCTCTCGATGAGAGCGATGGGTGTTCCTTTAAAAAAAGGGATCCCACAGTTATCTGCTGTTTCCCGGTACTCGGTCAAATGTCACCAGCAGTCAGCAGTGCAACTCACAGTGTCCCCACCATGGTGTAGAAGGCAGAGTGTCGAGTGTTTTCTGTTTCTATATCCAATCATTCGCTGATTGCACAGATGGAAACCAAAATCTGCAAAGAGTTTGCATTTACCCTGTTTATAAATGTCCTCATCGTAGCACGGCACTTCCCAGCAAAGGGAGTTCTGTGTCCCTCAGTGACTGCACGGTGGGAGATAGAGGTCAGAGTGCCCCACACTTTAAAATAAGACAGATGCCATTTTTTTTAGTAAAAAGAATCAGTTCTAAATATAACAGCAAGCTGTGCCCTTGTAATCAGCAGTTTTCCAAATGTACACAATAATGCAGAACTAGTTTATAAACTGCAGCAAATTTAGCCCCGAGTGTAATGTGGGAATAATGTGCAAATTTTACACAGTTGGACCTTATTAATGGGAGGGATCTCATCGAGAAATACTTTTTAAAATTCTTTATTTCCCATTTTTTTTCTCAATCTGTGCCCACTCAGATTCCTGCCCCAAGTGGCCCACACTTCACGCCTAGAAATGTGAGTAATGGTAAGTTATTAGACCATGATCAGGGCTCTGATCCCACCCACTCCCCACACCTGGGCACACACATTCCAGCAACCAGCCACAATGTTTTGCAGTACGGGTGTGTGTGACTATTGGAAGAAGAGCAGGGGGAGTTCTCCCCAGTGTCCTGGGCCAATGTTTATCCCTCAACCGATACCTAAAAGAGATGATCTGATCATTATCACATTGTTGTTTGTGGGATCTTGGTGTGAACAAAATGTCTGCTGCGTTTCCTACATTACAACAGTGACTACACTTCAAGAAGTACTTCATTGGCTGTAAAGCACTTTGGGACGTCCTGAGGTCATGAAAGGCGCTATATAAATGCAAGTCTTTTAAAAAAATTATCCAGTTGACGAACTGTGAACAAATCAAAAACTAGATATGTTGTTTCCTGAGGCAGGTGAAGATATAAACATCAAAATAAGACTTACAACAGAAGATAGGAAATAATTCACAATAAAACTGTTGGAAATCCATCCATTGAGTGATGAGCAGGTTAGGCAGAAGATCCCTCCAATGGTTTTCCAACTGAGAATTCTTCCTATTGAGATTTGGCCCTTCTCGCAATCCATCCACAGTCCCCACGTACCTAATTATAATACATGTGAATGAAGGGCCCTGGAACAGCAGCCCCACATTTGCTGGCATGAGGCTTGCAATGCATTCGGGGTAAGTTCGATTGCGAGATGTGAGACCCAGCTATTGCCAGGGTCAGCTGAGTCAGGAGAAGGTGAGGACACTGTAACCTTTGTTACCACTGCCTTAACTCCCTCTAGAGTGTACATGGGCTGCGGGAGGAGATTAGATGGGTGGGTAGTGTGTACATGGGCTGCGGGAGGAGATTAGATGGGTGGGTAGTGTGTACGTGGGCTGCGGGAGGAGATTAGATGGGTGGGTAGTGAGTACGTGGGCTGCGGGAGGAGATTAGATGGGTGGGTAGAGAGTACGTGGGCTGCGGGAGGAGATTAGATGGGTGGGTAGAGAGTACGTGGGCTGCGGGAGGAGATTAGATGGGTGGGTAGAGAGTACGTGGGCTGCGGGAGGAGATTAGATGGGTGGGTAGTGTGTACATGGGCTGTGGGAGGAGATTAGATGGGTGGGTAGAGAGTACATGGGCTGCGGGAGGAGATTAGATGGGTGGGTAGTGAGTACATGGGCTGCGGGAGGAGATTAGATGGGTGGGTAGAGAGTACATGGGCTGCGGGAGGAGATTAGATGGGTGGGTAGAGAGTACATGGGCTGCGGGAGGAGATTAGATGGGTGGGTAGAGAGTACATGGGCTGTGAGAGGAGATTAGATGGGTGGGTAGAGAGTACATGGGCTGTGGGAGGAGATTAGATGGGTGGGTAGAGAGTACATGGGCTGCGGGAGGAGATTAGATGGGTGGGTGGAGAGTACATGGGCTGCGGGAGGAGATTAGATGGGTGGAGTGTACGTGGGCTGCGGGAGGAGATTAGATGGGTTGAGTGTACGTGGGCTGCGGGAGGAGATTAGATGGGTGGGTAGTGTGTACATGGGCTGTGGGAGGAGATTAGATGGGTGGGTAGTGTGTACATGGGCTGTGAGAGGAGATTAGATGGGTGGGTAGAGAGTACATGGGCTGCGGGAGGAGATTAGATGGGTGGAGTGTACGTGGGCTGCGGGAGGAGATTAGATGGGTGGGTAGTGTGTACATGGGCTGCGGGAGGAGATTAGATGGGTGGGTAGAGAGTACATGGGCTGCGGGAGGAGATTAGATGGGTGGGTAGTGTGTACATGGGCTGCGGGAGGAGATTAGATGGGTGGGTAGAGAGTACATGGGCTGTGGGAGGAGATTAGATGGGTGGGTAGTGTGTACATGGGCTGCGGGAGGAGATTAGATGGGTGGGTAGAGAGTACATGGGCTGTGGGAGGAGATTAGATGGGTGGGTAGTGTGTACATGGGCTGTGAGAGGAGATTAGATGGGTGGGTAGAGAGTACATGGGCTGCGGGAGGAGATTAGATGGGTGGGTAGTGTGTACATGGGCTGCGGGAGGAGATTAGATGGGTGGGTAGTGTGTACATGGGCTGCGGGAGGAGATTAGATGGGTGGGTAGTGTGTACATGGGCTGCGGGAGGAGATTAGATGGGTGGGTAGAGAGTACATGGGCTGTGAGAGGAGATTAGATGGGTGGGTAGTGTCTATGATAATATAGATTGACAGTGGCCCACCATAGAAGCAGGTTTGCTGGGCTGAATAACCCGTTCTGATTCGATCCTGTCTTCTGTTGTAAATGCCTCTCTTTGTACACCAGAGAGGACCTTCGACCTTTCAGCCCTCTTCGCTGTCAGTTACCTACTTGCTGAGAGGCAGAAAACAGACAACACGGGGGGGGGCCATGTATTTAGCCAACTGTTTTGGAGAATGAAGTGAGACTGAATCAGGATGGATTGGGAGACCAGAAAAGCTGAGCTCAGGGGGGGCGGGGGCCGCAGGATGTGCCCGAGATGACAATGTACCAGAATTAACTGAGCGAGGAAGTGATCTTATCGTTAGAGGCTCCGTGTAGGGGGCTGTCGGCTTTCTGTTGCTCATCGAAATACTTGAGTGTCGGTGTTTGGTTCCTGACCGCTGTTGACCTGCCTGCAGTGAATGTCCAATGATATGCAACATTAAGAGACATTCAGGGGAGGGGGAGGCAGAGCTGACTATTTAACCACTTCAGTACTGAAAGATATTTCTAACTTTTCAAAACTCACAGCACTTTCCTTTCAAGCAACATTCTCGCTGGGTTCCCGGTGGGTCGTAAAATTTGGAAGACGAGATTTCTATATGAGCAAAGGTTTTGCTTGTATCTGCCTCTCTCCTTGGTTCTCTCTGTGCTTTGCCTCTGTCCCTGTCTCCCCCCATCTCCACCACTCTCCTGGCAAACCCCTTCCATCGCTGGGTGTAAACCCATAGCCAAAGCAATCAGCACATTTAGCCTCTGGAATGACCTTGTCGCATGTGTTCATTGGTTGAGAAATCTTGTCACAGTTCACACGCCAAGTTCACAAAGAGGATAGGTCGGCACTGAGCATGCCCAGTTCACATGGATGACATGCAGCCACTGAGCATACCCAGTTTCCCCCATGTGTGTTAATAGCTTGGATGAAGAAATGGAGAGTTGGAGATCCGCGTTTGAAGGTCACACTAAGTTAGGAGGCACAGTAAGTTATGTAGAAGGAAGCAGGAAGTTGCAAAGGGACGCAGACAGATTACCTGAGTGGTCAGAACTGTGGCAAAGGGAGATCAGTATGAGATCATCCACTTTAGATCTGAGAAACACAAATTAGAAATGTTTTCTTCATGGTGAGAGACAAGGAGCTGTGGAGGAGCAAAGGGATTGAGCAGGCCATCTGCACAAATCACTAAATACTCGTGCACAGGTACAAAAAGTAATCAAAAAGGCTAATGGGATGTTGGCCTTTATCTCAAGGGGGCTGGGATACAAAGAGGAGGTGGGAAAAGGGGAATGGGGTTTTTACAGTGTTCAGGTCTCCTTTCTTACCCAGTATGTGAGAGGCCCAATGAGAGAGGAATCACTGCTGGATCCAGTAATGGGAAATGACCCAGAACAGGTAAGAGAAGTAAGCATTGGGGAGAATCTAGGCAATAGCAATCATAGAATCATAGAGTCATTGAAAGGTTACAGCACCGAAAGAGGCCATTCGGCCCATCGAGTCTGTGCTGGCTCTATGCAAGAGCAATCCAGCTAGTCCCACTCCCTCGCCCTTTCCCCGTAGCCGTGCAAATTTTTCCCTTTCAAGTACTTATCCAGTTCCCTTTTGAAGGCCATGATTGAATCTGCCTCCACCACCCCCTCGGGCAGTGCATTCCAGATCCTAACCACTCGCTGTGTAGAAAAGTTTTTCCTCATGTCACCTTTGGTTCTTTTGCCAATCACCTTAAATCTATGTCCTCTGGTCCTTGACCCTTCCACCAATGGGAACAGTTTCTCTCTCTCTACTCTGTCTCGACCCTTCATGATTTTGAACACCTCTATCAAATCTCCCCTCAACCTTCTCTGTTCCAAGGAGAACAACCCCAGCTTCTCCAGTCTACCCACGTAACTAAAGTCCCTCATCACTGGAATCATTCTAGTAAATCTCTTCTGCACCCTCTCTAAGGCCTTCACATCTTTCCTAAAGTGCGGTGCCCAGAACTGGACTCAATACTCCAGTTGTGGCCGAACCAGTGTTTTATAAAGGTTCATCATAACTTCCTTGCTTTTGTACTCTATGCCTCTATTTATAAAGCCCAGGATCCCGTATGCTTTTTTTAACCGCTTTCTCAACCTGCCCTGCCACCTTCAATGATTTGTGCACATATACCCCCAGATCTCTCTGTTCCTAAAATCAGGATAGGGATAGGGCCACCAAGGGATACACAAGATAAACTCACAGGTAATGACAGTATTATCATAACATAATAAAGGTTAAGTCAAAGATTGAGAAAGAGGTAAGACAGACAAACACCAAAGGAACAGATTGGAAAAAGTTAATTTTGAGGGAACGAGAATGGAAACAGGGAAGATAAATTGGAAAAAAAAATTGACAAAGAGAGAGAACAGCAATGGGAAACATTTAAACGGGTGATTGATAGAGTCCAGGAGAAATATATCCCACTAAAAGCAGGAACAAACTCGCCAGTAATGATACACCATGGATGGATAAAGAGATAAGGGTAAAATTGAAACTAAAGAAAAAGGCACACACTGAGTACATGGACAGTAAAGGAGAGGAGGACAAAAGGGAACACAGAGGTTAGGGAAGAAGTTTAAAAAAGAATAATTAGGAAGGCAAAGAGGGATTATGAAATGAAATTAAAGAATATGGCCTATTTCTGTTCTTATGATCTGTTCTCTCTCATTGTGCTACACTCTCTCTCTCTGTTCTCTCGCTCTCATTTTGCTTTCCCTCTCTCACTGTGTGCTCTCTCTCTCACTGTGCTCTCTCTCTCACTGTGCTCTCTCTCTCACTGTGCTCTCTCTCTCTCACTGTGCTGCTCTCTCCCTCTCTCACTGTGCTCTCTCTCTCACTGTGCTCTCTCTCTCTCACTGTGCTCTCTCTCTCTCACTGTGCTGCTCTCTCCCTCTCTCACTGTGCTCTCTCTCTCACTGTGCTGCTCTCTCTCACTGAGCTCTCTCTCTCACTGTGCTGCTCTCTCTCTCTCACTGTGCTCTCTCCCTCACAGTGCTCTCTCGCTCACTGTGTGCTGCTCTCTCTCACTGTGCTCTCTCTCTCTCTCTCTCACTGTGTGCTCCCTCTCTCACTGTGCTCTCTCTCACTGTGCTCTCTCTCTCACTGTGCTGCTCTCTCTCACTGAGCTCTCTCTCTCACTGTGCTGCTCTCTCTCTCACTGTGCTCTCTCCCTCACAGTGCTCTCTCGCTCACTGTGTGCTGCTCTCTCTCACTGTGCTCTCTCTCTCTCTCACTGTGCTCTCTCTCACTGTGCTCTCTCTCTCACTGTGTTGCTCTCTCTCTCACTGTGCTGCTCTCTCTCTCACTGTGTGCTCTCTCTCTCACTGTGCTCTGCTCTCTCTCACCGTGCTCTCTCTCTCTCACTGTGCTGCTCTCTCTCTCTCTCTCACTGTGCTCTCTCCCTCACAGTGCTCTCTCGCTCACTGTGTGCTGCTCTCTCTCACTGTGCTCTCTCCCTCTCTCACTGTGCTCTTTCTCACTGTGCTCTCTCTCTCACTGTGTTGCTCTCTCTCTCACTGTGCTGCTCTCTCTCTCACTGTGCTCTGCTCTCTCTCACCGTGCTCTCTCTCACTGTGCTGCTCTCTCTCTCTCTCACTGTGTGCTCTCTCTCTCACTGATCTCTCTCTCACTGTGCTCTCTCTCTCACTGTGCTGCTCTCTCTCACTGAGCTCTCTCTCTCACTATGCTGCTCTCTCTCTCTCTCTCTCACTGTGCTCTCTCCCTCACAGTGCTCTCTCGCTAACTATGTGCTGCTCTCTCTCACTGTGCTCTCTCTCTCTCTCTCTCTCACTGTGTGCTCCCTCTCTCACTGTGCTCTCTCTCACTGTGCTCTCTCTCTCACTGTGCTGCTCTCTCTCACTGAGCTCTCTCTCTCACTGTGCTGCTCTCTCTCTCTCTCTCACTGTGCTCTCTCCCTCACAGTGCTCTCTCGCTCACTGTGTGCTGCTCTCTCTCACTGTGCTCTCTCTCTCTCTCACTGTGCTCTCTCTCACTGTGCTCTCTCTCTCACTGTGTTGCTCTCTCTCACTGTGCTGCTCTCTCTCTCACTGTGTGCTCTCTCTCTCACTGTGCTCTGCTCTCTCTCACCGTGCTCTCTCTCTCTCACTGTGCTGCTCTCTCTCTCTCACTGTGCTCTCTCCCTCACAGTGCTCTCTCGCTCACTGTGTGCTGCTCTCTCTCACTGTGCTCTCTCCCTCTCTCACTGTGCTCTCTCTCACTGTGCTCTATCTCTCACTGTGCTGCTCTCTCTCTCACTGTGTGCTCTCTCTCTCACTGTGCTCTGCTCTCTCTCACCATGCTCTCTCTCACTGTGCTGCTCTCTCTCTCTCTCACTGTGTGCTCTCTCTCTCACTGATCTCTCTCTCACTGTGCTCTTTCTCTCACTGATCTCTCTCACTGTGCTCTCTCTCACTGAGCTCTCTCTCTCTCACAGTGCTGCTCTCTCTCTCACTGTGCTGCTCTACTCTCTCACTGTGCTGCTCTCTCTCTCACTCTGCTCCCTCTCTCACTGAGCTCTCTCTCTCACTGTGCTCTCTCTCACTGAGCTCTCTCTCTCACTGCACTCTCTCTCTCTCACTGTGCTCTCTCTCTCACTGAGCTCTCTCTCTCACTGTGCTCTCTCTCTCACTGAGCTCTCTCACTGTGCTGCTCTCTCTCTCTCTCTCTCACTGTGCTCTCTCTCTCTCACTGTGTGCTGCTCTCTCTCACTGTGCTCTCTCGCTCACTGTGTGCTGCTCTCTCTCACTGTGTGCTGCTCTCTCTCACTGTGCTCTCTCGCTCACTGTGTGCTGCTCTCTCTCACTGTGCTCTCTCTCTCACTGTGTGCTGCTCTCTCTCACTGTGCTGTTCTCTCTCTCTCTCACTGTGCTCTCTCGCTCACTGTGTGCTGCTCTCTCTCACTGTGCTCTCTCGCTCACTGTGTGCTGCTCTCTCTCACTGTGCTCTCTCGCTCACTGTGTGCTGCTCTCTCTCACTGTGATGCTCTCTCTCACTGTGCTCTCTCTCTCTCACTGTGTGCTCCATCTCTCACTGTGTGCTCTCTCTCTCTCACTGTACTCTCTCTCTCACTGACCCTCTCTCTCTCACTGTGCTCTCTCTCTCACTGTGCTGCTCTCTCTCACTGTGCTCTCTCGCTCACTGTGTGCTGCTATCTCTCACTGTGCTCTCTCTCTCACTGTGTGCTGCTCTCTCTCACTGTGCTGCTCTCTCTCTCTCTCACTGTGCTCTCTCGCTCACTGTGTGCTGCTCTCTCTCACTGTGCTCTCTCGCTCACTGTGTGCTGCTCTCTCTCACTGTGCTCTCTCGCTCACTGTGTGCTGCTCTCTCTCACTGTGATGCTCTCTCTCACTGTGCTCTCTCTCTCTCACTGTGTGCTCCATCTCTCACTGTGTGCTCTCTCTCTCTCACTGTACTCTCTCTCTCACTGACCCTCTCTCTCTCACTGTGCTCTCTCTCTCACTGTGCTCTCTCTCTCACTGTGCCCTCTCTCTCACTATGCTGCTCTCTCTCTCTCACTATGCTGCTCTCTCTCTCACTGTGTGCTGCTCTTTCTCACTGTGCTCTCTCTCTCTCACATTGTGTGCTCCCTCTCTCACTGTGCTCTCTCTATCACTGTGTTGCTTTCTCTCTCACTGTGCTGTTCTCTCTCGCTGAGCTCTATCTCTCTCACTGTGTGCTCTCTCTCTCACTGTGCTCTGCTCTCTCTCACCGTGCTGTCTCTCACTGTGCTGCTCTCTCTCTCTCTCACTGTGTGCTCTCTTTCTCACTGAGCTCTCTCTCTCACTGAGCTCTCTCTCTCGCTGTGTTCTCTCTCTCGCTGTGCTCTCTCTCTCACTGTACTCTCTCTCTCTCGCTGAGCTCTCTCTCTCGCTGTGCTCTCTCTCTCACACTGTGCTCTCTCTCCCTCTCTCACTGTGCTCTCTCTCACTGTGCTCTCTCTCTCACTGTACTCTCTCTCTCTCACTGTGCTCTCTCTCACTGAGCTCTCTCTCTCACTGTGCTCTCTCTCTCACTGAGCTCTCTCATTGTGCTGCTCTCTCTCTCTCTCACTGTGCTCTCTCTCACTGTGTGCTCTCTCTCTCACTGAGCTCTCTCTCTCACTGAGCTCTCTCTCTCGCTGTGTTCTCTCTCTCGCTGTGCTCTCTCTCTCACTGTACTCTCTCTCTCGCTGAGCTCTCTCTCTCTCGCTGTGCTCTCTCTCTCACACTGTGCTCTCTCTCCCTCTCTCACTGTGCTCTTTCTCACTGTGCTCTCTCTCTCACTGAGCTCTCTCTCTCACTGTGCTCTCTCTCTCACTGAGCTCTCTCACTGTGCTGCGCTCTCTCTCTCTCACTGTGCTCTCTCTCTCTCACTGTGTGCTGCTCTCTCTCACTGTGCTCTCTCTCTCACTGTGCTCTCTCTCTCACTGTGCTCTCTCGCTCACTGTGTGCTGCTCTCTCTCACTGTGATGCTCTCTCTCACTGTGCTCTCTCTCTCTCACTGTGTGCTCCATCTCTCACTGTGTGCTCTCTCTCTCTCTCTCACTGTACTCTCTCTCTCTCACTGACCCTCTCTCTCTCACTGTGCTCTCTCTCTCACTGTGCTCTCTCTCTCTCACTGTGCCCTCTCTCTCACTATGCTGCTCTCTCTCTCACTGTGTGCTCTCTCTCTCACTGTGCTCTCTCTCTCACTGTGCTCTCTCACTCACTGTGTGCTGCTCTTTCTCACTGTGCTCTCTCTCTCTCACACTGTGTGCTCCCTCTCTCACTGTGCTCTCTCTATCACTGTGTTGCTTTCTCTCTCACTGTGCTGCTCTCTCTCGCTGAGCTCTATCTCTCTCACTGTGTGCTCTCTCTCTCACTGTGCTCTGCTCTCTCTCACCGTGCTGTCTCTCACTGTGCTGCTCTCTCTCTCTCTCACTGTGTGCTCTCTTTCTCACTGAGCTCTCTCTCTCACTGAGCTCTCTCTCTCGCTGTGTTCTCTCTCTCACTGTGTTCTCTCTCTCGCTGTGCTCTCTCTCTCACTGTACTCTCTCTCTCGCTGAGCTCTCTCTCACACTGTGCTCTCTCTCACTGTGCTCTCTCTCACTTTCATCTCTCTCACTGAGCTCTCTCTCTCACTGTACTGCTCTCTTACTCACTGTGCTCTCTCTCTCGCTGAGCTCTCTCACTGTGCTGCTCTCTCTCTCTCTCACTGTGCTCTCTCTCTCTCTCTCACTGTGTGCTCTCTTTCTCACTGAGCTCTCTCTCTCACTGAGCTCTCTCTCTCGCTGTGTTCTCTCTCTCACTGTGTTCTCTCTCTCGCTGTGCTCTCTCTCTCACTGTACTCTCTCTCTCGCTGAGCTCTCTCTCACACTGTGCTCTCTCTCACTGTGCTCTCTCTCACTGTGCTCTCTCTCACTGAGCTCTCTCTCTCACTGTACTGCTCTCTTTCTCACTGTGCTCTCTCTCTCAATGAGCTCTCTCACTGTGCTGCTCTCTCTCTCTCACTGTGCTCTCTCTCTGTCACTGTGTGCTGCTCTCTCTCACTGTGCTCTCTCGCTCACTGTGTGCTGCTCTCTCTCACTGCTCTCTCTCTCACTGTGCTCTCTCGCTCACTGTGTGCTGCTCTCTCTCTCACTGTGTGCTGCTCTCTCTCACTGTGCTGCTCTCTCTCACTGTGCTCTCTCTCACTGTGTGCTCCATCTCTCACTGTGTGCTCTCTCTCTCTCACTGTACTCTCTCTCTCTCACTGACCCTCTCTCTCTCTCTGTGCTCTCTCTCTCACTGTGCTGCTCTCTCTCACTGTGCTGCTCTCTCTCACTGTGCCCTCTCTATCACTATGCTGCTCTCTCTCTCTCTCACTATGCTGCTCTCTCTCTCTCACTGTGTGCTCTCTCTCTCACTGTGTGCTGCTCTCTCTCACTGTGCTCTCTCTCTCACTGTGCTCTCTCACTCACTGTGTGCTGCTCTCTCTCACTGTGCTCTCTCTCTCTCTCACACACTGTGTGCTCCCTCTCTCACTGTGCTCTCTCTATCACTGTGTTGCTCTCTCTCACTGTGTGCTGCTCTCTCTCGCTGAGCTCTCTCTCTCACTGTGCTCTGCTCTCTCTCACCGTGCTCTCTCTCACTGTGCTGCTCTCTCTCTCTCTCTCACTGTGTGCTCTCTCTCTCACTGAGCTCGCTCTCTCACTGAGCTCTCTCTCTCACTGTGCTCTCTCTCTCACTGTGCTCTCTCTCTCACTGTACTGCTCTCTTACTCACTGTGCTCTCTCTCTCGCTGAGCTCTCTCACTGTGCTGCTCTCTCTCTCTCTCACTGTGCTCTCTCTCTCTCTCTCACTGTGTGCTCTCTTTCTCACTGAGCTCTCTCTCTCACTGAGCTCTCTCTCTCGCTGTGTTCTCTCTCTCACTGTGTTCTCTCTCTCGCTGTGCTCTCTCTCTCACTGTACTCTCTCTCTCGCTGAGCTCTCTCTCACACTGTGCTCTCTCTCACTGTGCTCTCTCTCACTGTGCTCTCTCTCACTGAGCTCTCTCTCTCACTGTACTGCTCTCTTTCTCACTGTGCTCTCTCTCTCACTGAGCTCTCTCACTGTGCTGCTCTCTCTCTCTCTCACTGTGCTCTCTCTCTGTCACTGTGTGCTGCTCTCTCTCACTGTGCTCTCTCGCTCACTGTGTGCTGCTCTCTCTCACTGCTCTCTCTCTCACTGTGCTCTCTCGCTCACTGTGTGCTGCTCTCTCTCTCACTGTGTGCTGCTCTCTCTCACTGTGCTGCTCTCTCTCACTGTGCTCTCTCTCACTGTGTGCTCCATCTCTCACTGTGTGCTCTCTCTCTCTCACTGTACTCTCTCTCTCTCACTGACCCTCTCTCTCTCTCTGTGCTCTCTCTCTCACTGTGCTGCTCTCTCTCACTGTGCTGCTCTCTCTCACTGTGCCCTCTCTATCACTATGCTGCTCTCTCTCTCTCTCACTATGCTGCTCTCTCTCTCTCACTGTGTGCTCTCTCTCTCACTGTGTGCTGCTCTCTCTCACTGTGCTCTCTCTCTCACTGTGCTCTCTCACTCACTGTGTGCTGCTCTCTCTCACTGTGCTCTCTCTCTCTCTCACACACTGTGTGCTCCCTCTCTCACTGTGCTCTCTCTATCACTGTGTTGCTCTCTCTCACTGTGTGCTGCTCTCTCTCGCTGAGCTCTCTCTCTCACTGTGCTCTGCTCTCTCTCACCGTGCTCTCTCTCACTGTGCTGCTCTCTCTCTCTCTCTCACTGTGTGCTCTCTCTCTCACTGAGCTCGCTCTCTCACTGAGCTCTCTCTCTCACTGTGCTCTCTCTCTCACTGTGCTCTCTCTCTCAATGTGCTGCTCTCTCTCGCTGAGCTCTACCTCTCACCGTGTGCTCTCTCTCTCTATCTCTCACTGTGTGCTCTCTCTCACTGTGTGCTCTCTCTCTCACTGAGCTCTCTCTCTCACTGTGCTCTCTCTCTCACTGTGCTCTCTCTCTCACTGTGCTGCTCTCTCTCGCTGAGCTCTACCTCTCACCGTGTGCTCTCTCTCTCTATCTCTCACTGTGTGCTCTCTCTCTCACTGAGCTCTCTCTCTCACTGTGCTCTCTCTCTCTTGCTGTGCTCTCTCTCTCGCTGTGCTCTCCCTCTCTCACTGTGCTCTCTCTCTCACACTGTGCTCTCTCCCCCTGTCTCACTGTGCTCTCTCTCACTGTGCTCTCTCTCACTGTGCTCTCTCTCACTGAGCTCCCTCTCTCACTGTGCTCTCTCTCACTGAGCTCTCTCTCTCTCACTGTGCTCTCTCTCTCGCTGTGCTCTCTCTCTCGCTGTGCTCTCTCTCTCACTGTGTGCTCTCTCTCACACTGTGCTCTCTCTCACTGTGTGCTCTCTCTCACACTGTGCTCTCTCTCACTGTGCTCTCTCTCTCACTGTGCTCTCTCTCTCTCGCTGTGCTGCTCTCTCTCTCACTGTGCTGCTCTCTCTCTCACTCTGCTCCCTCTCTCACTGAGCTCTCTCTCTCACTGAGCTCTCTCACTGTGCTGCTCTCTCTCTCTCTCTCTCTCACTGTGTGCTGCTCTCTCTCACTGTGCTCTCTCGCTCACTGTGCTGCTCTCTCTCACTGTGCTCTCTCTCTCTCTCTCACTGTGCTGCTCTCTCTCACTGTGCTCTCTCTCTCTCTGTGCCCTCTCTCTCACTATGCTGCTCTCTCTCTCTCTCACTGTGCTCTCTCTCTCTCTCTCTCACTGTGCTGCTCTCTCTCACTGTGCTCTCTCTCTCTCTGTGCCCTCTCTCTCACTATGCTGCTCTCTCTCTCTCTCACTGTGTGCTCTCTCTCTCACTGTGCTGCTCTCTCTCACTGTGCTGCTCTCTCTCACTGTGTGCTGCTCTCTCTCACTGTGCTCTCTTTCTCACTGTGCTGCTCTCTGTCTCTCTCACTTTGCTCTATCTCTCTCACTGTACTCTCTCTCTCTCTCACTGTGCTCTCTCTCTCACTGTGTGCTGCTCTCTCTCACTGTGCTGCTCTCTCTCACTGTGCTCTCTCTCTCTCACTGTGTGCTCAATCTCTCACTGTGTGCTCTCTCTCTCTCTCACTGTATTCTCTCTCTCACTGACCCTCTCTCTCTCACTGTGCTCTCTCTCTCACTGTGCTCTCTCTCACTGTGTGCTCTCTCTCTCACTGTGCTCTCTCGCTCACTGTGTGCTGCTCTCTCTCACTGTGCTCTCTCTCTCTCTCACTGTGCTGCTCTCTCTCACTGTGCTCTCTCTCTCTCTGTGCCCTCTCTCTCACTATGCTGCTCTCTCTCTCTCTCACTGTGTGCTCTCTCTCTCACTGTGCTGCTCTCTCTCACTGTGCTGCTCTCTCTCACTGTGTGCTGCTCTCTCTCACTGTGCTCTCTTTCTCACTGTGCTGCTCTCTGTCTCTCTCACTTTGCTCTATCTCTCTCACTGTACTCTCTCTCTCTCTCACTGTGCTCTCTCTCTCACTGTGTGCTGCTCTCTCTCACTGTGCTCTCTCTCTCACTGTGCTCTCTCTCTCACTGTGCTGCTCTCTCTCGCTGAGCTCTACCTCTCACCGTGTGCTCTCTCTCTCTATCTCTCACTGTGTGCTCTCTCTCACTGTGTGCTCTCTCTCTCACTGAGCTCTCTCTCTCACTGTGCTCTCTCTCTCTCGCTGTGCTCTCTCTCTCGCTGTGCTCTCCCTCTCTCACTGTGCTCTCTCTCTCACACTGTGCTCTCTCCCCCTGTCTCACTGTGCTCTCTCTCACTGTGCTCTCTCTCACTGTGCTCTCTCTCCTCTCTCTCACTGAGCTCCCTCTCTCACTGTGCTCTCTCTCACTGAGCTCTCTCTCTCTCACTGTGCTCTCTCTCTCGCTGTGCTCTCTTTCTCGCTGTGCTCTCTCTCTCGCTGTGCTCTCTCTCTCACTGTGTGCTCTCTCTCACACTGTGCTCTCTCTCACTGTGCTCTCTCTCTCACTGTGCTCTCTCTCTCTCTCGCTGTGCTGCTCTCTCTCTCACTGTGCTGCTCTCTCTCTCACTCTGCTCCCTCTCTCACTGAGCTCTCTCTCTCTCACTTTGCTCTCTCTCTCACTGAGCTCTCTCTCTCACTGTGCTCTCTCTCTCACTGAGCTCTCTCACTGTGTGCTGCTCTCTCTCACTGTGCTCTCTCGCTCACTGTGCTGCTCTCTCTCACTGTGCTCTCTCTCTCTCTCACTGTGCTGCTCTCTCTCACTGTGCTCTCTCTCTCTCTGTGCCCTCTCTCTCACTATGCTGCTCTCTCTCTCTCTCACTGTGTGCTCTCTCTCTCACTGTGCTGCTCTCTCTCACTGTGCTGCTCTCTCTCACTGTGTGCTGCTCTCTCTCACTGTGCTCTCTTTCTCACTGTGCTGCTCTCTGTCTCTCTCACTTTGCTCTATCTCTCTCACTGTACTCTCTCTCTCTCTCGCTGTGCTGCTCTCTCTCTCACTGTGTGCTGCTCTCTCTCACGGTGCTGCTCTCTCTCACTGTGCTCTCTCTCTCTCACTGTGTGCTCCATCTCTCACTGTGTGCTCTCTTTCTCTCTCACTGTATTCTCTCTCTCACTGTGCTCTCTCTCTCACTGTGCTCTCTCTCACTGTGTGCTCTCTCTCTCACTGTGCTCTCTCGCTCACTGTGTGCTGCTCTCTCTCACTGTACTCTCTCTCTCACTGACCCTCTCTCTCTCACTGTGCTCTCTCTCTCACTGTGCTCTCTCTCTCACTGTGCTCTCTCTCTCACTGACCGTCTCTCTCTCACTGTGCTCTCTCTCTCACTGTGCTCTCTCTCTCACTGTGCTCTCTCTCTCACCGTGCTCTCTCACTGTACTCTCTCTCTCACTGTACTCTCTCTCTCACTGTACTCTCTCTCACTGTACTCTCTCTCACTGTACTCTCTCTCACTGTACGCTCTCTCTCTCTGTTGCTCTCTCTCTCACTGTGCTCTCTCTCTCACTGTACTCTCCCTCACTCTACTCTCTCTCTGTTGCTATCTCTCTCACTGTGCTCTCTCTCTCTCACTGTGCTCGCTCTCTCACTGTACTCTCTCTCACTGTACTCTCTCTGTTGCTCTCTCTCTCACTGTACTCTCTCTCTCTCTGTACTCTCTCTCTCACTGTACTCTTTCTCTCTGTTGCTCTCTCTCACTGTGCTGTCCATCTCACTGTGCTCTCTCTCTCACTGTACTCTCTCTCACTGTACTCTCTCTCTCTGTTGCTCTCTCTCTCACTGTGCTGCTCTCTCTCACCGTACTCTGTCTCTCACTGTGCTCTCTCTCTCACTGTACTCTCTCTCTCACTCTCACTGTACTCTCTCTCACTGTACTCTCTCTCTCTGTTGCTCTCTCTCTCACTGTGCTTTATCTCTCACTGTGATCTCTCTCTCTCACTGTGCCCTCTCTCACTCTCACTGTTCTCTCTCTCTCAATCTGCCCTCTTTCTCTGTGTGCTGCACGCTCTCTCTCTCTCACCGTGCTCTCTCTCCCAATGTGTTCTCTTGCTCACTGTGTTGTTCACTCTCACTGTGCTCTCTGGGTCTCTCTATTCTGCTCTCTCTCTCTCTCTCACTGTTCCACTCTCTCTCGCTGTGTTGTTTCACTCTCTCTCACGGTGCTCTCTCTCTCTCGCTATGCTGCTCTCTCTCACTGTGCTATGCTTTCTCTCTATTCTGCTATCTGTCTCTGACTGTTCCACTCTCTCTCGCCGTGCTGCTCTCTCTCTCACTGTACTCTCACTCTCTGTGTGCTACTCTCTCTCTCTCTCGCTGTGCTCTCCCTCTCTCACTGTGCTCTCTCTCTCACACTGTGCTCTCTCTCTCACTGTGCTCTCTCTCTCACTGTGCTCTCTCTCTCACTGACCCTCTCTCTCTCACTGTGCTCTCTCTCTCACTGTGCTCTCTCTCTCACTGTGCTCTCTCTCTCACCGTGCTCTCTCACTGTACTCTCTCTCTCACTGTACTCTGTCTCTCACTGTACTCTCTCTCACTGTACTCTCTCTCATTGTACTCTCTCTCACTGTACGCTCTCTCTCTCTGTTGCTCTCTCTCTCACTGTGCTCTCTCTCTCACTGTACTCTCCCTCACTCTACTCTCTCTCTGTTGCTATCTCTCTCACTGTGCTCTCTCTCTCTCACTGTGCTCGCTCTCTCACTGTACTCTCTCTCACTGTACTCTCTCTGTTGCTCTCTCTCTCACTGTACTCTCTCTCTCTCTGTACTCTCTCTCTCACTGTACTCTTTCTCTCTGTTGCTCTCTCTCTCTCACTGTGCTGTCCCTCTCACTGTGCTCTCTCTCTCACTGTACTCTCTCTCACTGTACTCTCTCTCTCTGTTGCTCTCTCTCTCACTGTGCTGCTCTCTCTCACCGTACTCTGTCTCTCACTGTGCTCTCTCTCTCACTGTACTCTCTCTCACTCTCACTGTACTCTCTCTCACTGTACTCTCTCTCTGTTGCTCTCTCTCTCACTGTGCTTTATCTCTCACTGTGCTCTCTCTCTCTCACTGTGCCCTCTCTCTCACTGTTCTCTCTCTCTCAATCTGCCCTCTTTCTCTGTGTGCTGCACGCTCTCTCTCTCACCGTGCTCTCTCTCCCAATGTGTTCTCTTGCTCACTGTGTTGTTCACTCTCACTGTGCTCTCTGGGTCTCTCTATTCTGCTCTCTCTCTCTCTCTCACTGTTCCACTCTCTCTCGCTGTGTTGTTTCACTCTCTCTCACGGTGCTCTCTCTCTCTCGCTATGCTGCTCTCTCTCACTGTGCTATGCTTTCTCTCTATTCTGCTATCTGTCTCTGACTGTTCCACTCTCTCTCGCTGTGCTGCTCCCTCTCTCACTGTACTCTCACTCTCTGTGTGCTACTCTCTCTCTCGCTGTGCTCTCCCTCTCTCACTGTGCTCTCTCTCTCACACTGTGCTCTCTCCCCCTGTCTCACTGTGCTCTCTCTCACTGTGCTCTCTCTCACTGAGCTCCCTCTCTCACTGTGCTCTCTCTCACTGAGCTCTCTCTCTCACTGTGCTCTCTCTCTCTATCTCTCACCGTGTGCTCCCTCACTCACTGTGTGCTCTCTCTCTCACTGTGCTGCTCTCTCTCTCACTGAGCTCCCTCTCTCACTGTGCTCTCTCTCACTGAGCTCTCTCTCTCACTCTGCTCTCTCTCTCTCGCTGTGCTCTCTTTCTCGCTGTGCTCTCTCTCTCGCTGTGCTCTCTCTCTCACTGTGCTCTCTCTCTCTATCTCTCACTGTGTGCTCCCTCACTCACTGTGTGCTCTCTCTCTCACTGTGCTGCTCTCTCTCTCACTGAGCTCCCTCTCTCACTGTGCTCTCTCTCACTGAGCTCTCTCTCTCACTGTGCTCTCTCTCTCGCTGTGCTCTCTCTCTCGCTGTGCTCTCTTTCTCGCTGTGCTCTCTCTCTCGCTGTGCTCTCTCTCTCACTGTGTGCTCTCTCTCACACTGTGCTCTCTCTCACTGTGCTCTCTCTCTCACTGTGCTCTCTCTCTCTCGCTGTGCTGCTCTCTCTCTCACTGTGCTGCTCTCTCTCTCACTCCGCTCCCTCTCTCACTGAGCTCTCTCTCTCTCACTTTGCTCTCTCTCTCACTGAGCTCTCTATCTCACTGTGCTCTCTCTCTCACTGTGCTGCTCTCTCTCTCTCTCTCTCTCTCACTGTGTGCTGCTCTCTCTCACTGTGCTCTCTCGCTCACTGTGCTGCTCTCTCTCACTGTGCTCTCTCTCTCTCACTGTGCTGCTCTCTCTCACCGTACTCTGTCTCTCACTGTGCTCTCTCTCTCACTGTACTCTCTCTCTCACTCTCACTGTACTCTCTCTCACTGTACTCTCTCTCTGTTGCTCTCTCTCTCACTGTGCTTTATCTCGCACTGTGCTCTCTCTCTCTCACTGTGCCCTCTCTCTCACTGTTCTCTCTCTCTCAATCTGCCCTCTTTCTTTGTGTGCTGCACGCTCTCTCTCTCACCGTGCTCTCTCTCCCAATGTGTTCTCTTGCTCACTGTGTTGTTCACTCTCACTGTGCTCTCTGGGTCTCTCTATTCTGCTCTCTCTCTCTCTCTCACTGTTCCACTCTCTCTCGCTGTGTTGTTTCACTCTCTCTCACGGTGCTCTCTCTCTCTCGCTATGCTGCTCTCTCTCACTGTGCTATGCTTTCTCTCTATTCTGCTATCTGTCTCTGACTGTTCCACTCTCTCTCGCTGTGCTGCTCCCTCTCTCACTGTACTCTCACTCTCTGTGTGCTACTCTCTCTCTCGCTGTGCTCTCCCTCTCTCACTGTGCTCTCTCTCTCACACTGTGCTCTCTCCCCCTGTCTCACTGTGCTCTCTCTCACTGTGCTCTCTCTCACTGAGCTCCCTCTCTCACTGTGCTCTCTCTCACTGAGCTCTCTCTCTCACTGTGCTCTCTCTCTCTATCTCTCACCGTGTGCTCCCTCACTCACTGTGTGCTCTCTCTCTCACTGTGCTGCTCTCTCTCTCACTGAGCTCCCTCTCTCACTGTGCTCTCTCTCACTGAGCTCTCTCTCTCACTGTGCTCTCTCTCTCTCGCTGTGCTCTCTTTCTCGCTGTGCTCTCTCTCTCGCTGTGCTCTCTCTCTCACTGTGCTCTCTCTCTCTATCTCTCACTGTGTGCTCCCTCACTCACTGTGTGCTCTCTCTCTCACTGTGCTGCTCTCTCTCTCACTGAGCTCCCTCTCTCACTGTGCTCTCTCTCACTGAGCTCTCTCTCTCACTGTGCTCTCTCTCTCGCTGTGCTCTCTTTCTCGCTGTGCTCTCTCTCTCGCTGTGCTCTCTCTCTCACTGTGTGCTCTCTCTCACACTGTGCTCTCTCTCACTGTGCTCTCTCTCTCACTGTGCTCTCTCTCTCTCGCTGTGCTGCTCTCTCTCTCACTGTGCTGCTCTCTCTCTCACTCCGCTCCCTCTCTCACTGAGCTCTCTCTCTCTCACTTTGCTCTCTCTCTCACTGAGCTCTCTATCTCACTGTGCTCTCTCTCTCACTGTGCTGCTCTCTCTCTCTCTCTCTCTCACTGTGTGCTGCTCTCTCTCACTGTGCTCTCTCGCTCACTGTGCTGCTCTCTCTCACTGTGCTCTCTCTCTCTCACTGTGCTGCTCTCTCTCACTGTGCTCTCTCTCTCTCTGTGCCCTCTCTCTCACTGTGCTGCTCTCTCTCACTGTGCTCTCTCTCTGTGCCCTCTCTCTCACTGTGTGCTGCTCTCTCTCACTGTGCTCTCTCTCTCACTGTGCTGCTCTCTCTCACTGTGCTCTCTCTCTCTCACTGTGCTCTCTCTCTCACTGAGCTCTCTCACTGTGCTGCTCTCTCTCTCTCTCTCTTTCAATGTGTGCAGCTCTCTCTCACTGTGCTCTCTCGCTCACTGAGCTGCTCTCTCTCACTGTGTTGCTCTCTCTCTCTCACTGTGCTGCTCTCTCTCACTGTGCTGCTCTCTCTCACTGTGTGCTGCTCTCTCTCACTGTGCTCTCTTTCTCACTGTGCTGCTCTCTGTCTCTCTCACTTTGCTCTATCTCTCTCACTGTACTCTCTCTCTCTCTCACTGTGCTCTCTCTCTCTCACTGTGTGCTGCTCTCTCTCACTGTGCTGCTCTCTCTCACTGTGGTCTCTCTCTCTCACTGTGTGCTCCATCTCTCACTGTGTGCTCTCTCTCTCTCTCACTGTATTCTCTCTCTCACTGACCCTCTCTCTCTCACTGTGCTCTCTCTCTCACTGTGCTCTCTCTCACTGTGTGCTCTCTCTCTCACTGTGCTCTCTCGCTCACTGTGTGCTGCTCTCTCTCACTGTACTCTCTCTCTCACTGACCCTCTCTCTCTCACTGTGCTCTCTCTCTCTCACTGTGCTCTCTCTCTCACCGTGCTCTCTCACTGTGCTCTCTCTCTCACTGTACTCTCTCTCTCACTGTACTCTCTCACTGTGCTCTCTCTCTCACTGTACTCTCTCTCACTGTACTCTCTCTCACTGTACTCTCTCTCTCTCTGTTGCTCTCTCTCTCACTGTGCTCTCTCTCTCACTGTACTCTCCCTCACTCTACTCTCTCTCTGTTGCTATCTCTCTCACTGTGCTCTCTCTCTCTCACTGTGCTCGCTCTCTCACTGTACTCTCTCTGTTGCTCTCTCTCCCACTGTACTCTCTCTCTCTCTGTACTCTCTCTCTCACTGTACTCTTTCTCTCTGTTGCTCTCTCTCTCTCACTGTGCTGTCCCTCTCACTGTGCTCTCTCTCTCACTGTGCTCTCTCTCTCACTGTACTCTCTCACTATGCTCTCTCTCACTGTACTCTCTCTCACTGTACTCTCTCTCTCTGTTGCTCTCTCTCTCACTGTGCTGC
This sequence comes from Heptranchias perlo, assembly GCF_035084215.1. Lineage (NCBI taxonomy): Eukaryota > Metazoa > Chordata > Chondrichthyes > Hexanchiformes > Hexanchidae > Heptranchias > Heptranchias perlo. Next base: position 340,245 of record NW_027139222.1, on the reverse strand, counting down.
TCTCTCTCACCATACTCTGTCTTTCACTGTGCTCTCTCTCTCACTGTACTCTCTCTCTCACTCTCACTGTACTCTCTCTCACTGTACTCTCTCTCTCTGTTGCTCTCTCTCTCACTGTGCTTTATCTCTCACTGTGCTCTCTCTCTCTCACTGTGCCCTCTCACTCTCTCACTGTTCTCTCTCTCTCAATCTGCCCTCTTTCTCTGTGTGCTGCACGCTCTCTCTCTCACTGTGCTCTCTCTCCCAATGTGTTCTCTTGCTCACTGTGTTGTTCACTCTCACTGTGCTCTCTGGGTCTCTCTATTCTGCTCTCTCTCTCTCTCTCACTGTTCCACTCTCTCTCGCTGTGTTGTTTCACTCTCTCTCACGGTGCTCTCTCTCTCTCGCTATGCTGCTCTCTCTCACTGTGCTATGCTTTCTCTCTATTCTGTTATCTGTCTCTGACTGTTCCACTCTCTCTCGCCGTGCTGCTCTCTCTCTCACTGTACTCTCACTCTCTGTGTGCTACTCTCTCTCTCTCTCGCTGTGCTCTCCCTCTCTCACTGTGCTCTCTCTCTCACACTGTGCTCTCTCCCCCTGTCTCACTGTGATCTCTCTCACTGTGCTCTCTCTCACTGAGCTCCCTCTCTCACTGTGCTCTCTCTCTCGCTGTGCTCTCTTTCTCGCTGTGCTCTCTCTCTCGCTGTGCTCTCTCTCTCACTGTGTGCTCTCTCTCACAGTGTGCTCTCTCTCACTGTGCTCTCTCTCTCACTGTGCTCTCTCTCTCTCTCGCTGTGCTGCTCTCTCTCTCACTGTGCTGCTCTCTCTCTCACTCTGCTCCCTCTCTCACTGAGCTCTCTCTCTCTCACTTTGCTCTCTCTCTCACTGAGCTCTCTCTCTCACTGTGCTCTCTCTCTCACTGTGCTCTCTCTCTCTCGCTGTGCTGCTCTCTCTCTCACTGTGCTGCTCTCTCTCTCACTCTGCTCCCTCTCTCACTGAGCTCTCTCTCTCTCACTTTGCTCTCTCTCTCACTGAGCTCTCTCTCTCATTGTGCTCTCTCTCTCACTGAGCTCTCTCACTGTGCTGCTCTCTCTCTCTCTCTCTCTCTCTCACTGTGTGCTGCTCTCTCTCACTGTGCTCTCTCGCTCACTGTGTGCTGCTCTCTCTCACTGTGCTCTCTCTCTCACTGTGTGCTGCTCTCTCTCACTGTGCTGCTCTCTCTCACTGTGCTCTCTCTCTCTCACTGTGCTGCTCTCTCTCACTGTGCTCTCTCTCTCTCTGTGCCCTCTCTCTCACTATGCTGCTCTCTCTCTCTCACTGTGTGCTCTCTCTCTCACTGTGCTGCTCTCTCTCACTGTGCTGCTCTCTCTCACTGTGTGCTGCTCTCTCTCACTGTGCTCTCTTTCTCACTGTGCTGCTCTCTGTCTCTCTCACTTTGCTCTATCTCTCTCACTGTACTCTCTCTCTCTCTCACTGTGCTCTCTCGCTCACTGTGTGCTGCTCTCTCTCACTGTACTCTCTCTCCCACTGACCCTCTCTCTCTCACTGTGCTCTCTCTCTCACTGTGCTCTCTCTCTCACTGTGCTCTCTCTCTCACTGACCCTCTCTCTCTCACTGTGCTCTCTCTCTCACTGTGCTCTCTCTCTCACTGTGCTCTCTCTCTCACCGTGCTCTCTCACTGTACTCTCTCTCTCACTGTACTCTCTCTCACTGTACTCTCTCTCACTGTACTCTCTCTCTCTCTGTTGCTCTCTCTCTCACTGTGCTCTCTCTCTCACTGTGCTCGCTCTCTCACTGTACTCTCTCTCACTGTACTCTCTCTGTTGCTCTCTCTCTCACTGTACTCTCTCTCTCACTGTACTCTCTCTCTCTGTTGCTCTCTCTCTCACTGTGCTGTCCCTCTCACTGTGCTCTCTCTCTCACTGTGCTCTCTCTCTCACTGTACTCTCTCACTATGCTCTCTCTCACTGTACTCTCTCTCACTGTACTCTCTCTCTCTGTTGCTCTCTCTCTCACTGTGCTGCTCTCTCTCTCACCGTACTCTGTCTCTCACTGTGCTCTCTCTCTCACTGTACTCTCTCTCTCACTCTCACTGTACTCTCTCTCACTGTACTCTCTCTCTCTGTTGCTCTCTCTCTCACTGTGCTTTATCTCTCACTGTGCTCTCTCTCTCTCACTGTGCCCTCTCTCTCTCTCACTGTTCTCTCTCTCTCAATCTGCCCTCTTTCTCTGTGTGCTGCACGCTCTCTCTCTCACTGTGCTCTCTCTCCCAATGTGTTCTCTTGCTCACTGTGTTGTTCACTCTCACTGTGCTCTCTGGGTCTCTCTATTCTGCTCTCTCTCTCTCTCTCACTGTTCCACTCTCTCTCGCTGTGTTGTTTCACTCTCTCTCACGGTGCTCTCTCTCTCTCGCTATGCTGCTCTCTCTCACTGTGCTATGCTTTCTCTCTATTCTGCTATCTGTCTCTGACTGTTCCACTCTCTCTCGCCGTACTGCTCTCTCTCTCACTGTACTCTCACTCTCTGTGTGCTACTCTCTCTCTCACTCGCTCTGTGCTCTCTCTCTCTGTACTACTCTCTCACTGAACTCTCACTCTCTGTGTATTACTCTCTCTATACGACTCTTTCTTTCACTGTGCTCTCTTTCTCTGTACACTCCCTCTGTGCTACACTCTCGCACTGCTCTCTCTCTGTGCTGCTCTCTCTCTCTCTCTCTCACTGTGCTATCTCTCTCTGCACTCTCTTTCGCTGTGTATGTGCTACATTCATTCTCTCTCTGAGCTGCTCTCTCTCTTACTCTCTTAGTGCTCTCTCTCGCTCGCTTGCTGTGCTACTCTCTCTTTCTTTCTGAGCCACTCTCTCTTTCTCACACTCTCTGTGCTACTCTCTCACTCTCCCACTGTGGTACTCTATCTCTCTCTATGCTCTCTCTGCTGCTTTCTATCTCTGTGCTCTCTCTCTGTCTGTGCTCTCTATCTCTGTGCCTCTCTCTGTGCCTCTCCAGCTCTGTGCCTCTCTCTCTCTGTGCTCTCTCTCTCTCTGTGTGCTCTCTCTCTCTATCATGTCTCTCTCTCCCTCTGTGCTCTCTCTCTCCGCGTGTCTCTCTCTCTGCGTGTCTCCCTCTCCCACTGTGCTCTCTCTCTCTCTCTCTCTTTGCATGTCACTCTCTCTCTGTGCTTTCTCTCTCTCCCTGTGGGTCTCACTGTCTCTGTGCCTCTCTCTCCCTGTGCTCTCTCTCTATGCATGTCTCTTTCTCTCTCTGTGCTCTCTCTCTCTCTGTCTCTGTGCGTGTCTCTCTCTCTCAGTGCTGCCCTCTCTCTGTGCTCTCTCTCTCTCTGTGCTCTCTCTCTCTGTGCTCTCTCTCTCTCAGTGCTGCTCTCTCTCTCTCTCTGTGCTCTCTCTCTGTGCTGCTCTCTGTGCGTGTGTGTGTGCGTCTCTCTCTCTCTGTGCTCTCTCTCTCTGTGCTCTCTCTCTCTGTGCTCTCTCTCGCTGTGGTCTCTCTGTGCTTTCTCTCTCTGTGCTATCTCTCTCTGTGCTCTCTCCCTGTGCTCTCTCTCTCTGTGCTCTCTCTCTTTGTGCCTCTGTCTCTGTGCTCTCTCTCTCTGTGCTCTCTCTCTCTTCGCTCACTGCCTCTGTGCCCCCTCTCTGTGCTCTCTCTCTCTGTGCCTCTGTATCTGTGCTCTCTCTCTGTGCTCTCTCTCTGTGCTCTCTCTCTCTGTACTCTCTCTCTCTTCACCTCTCTCTCTGTGCTTACTGCCTCTGTGCTCTCTCTCTGTGCTCTCTCTCTCTGTGCTCACTGCCTCTGTGCTCTCTCTCTCTCTGTGCCTTTCTCTCGCTCTGTGCCTCTCTCTCTCTCTGTGCTCTCTCTCTGTGCTTTCTCTCTGCCTTTCTTTCTCTGTGCTCTCTCTGTGTGCTCTCTCTCTGCGTGCTCTCTCTCTCTGTTCTCTCTATCACTGTCCTCTCTCGCTCTGTGTGTGCTTTCTCTCTCTGTGCTCTCTCTCTCTGTTCTCTCTGTGTGCTCTCTCTCTCTGTGTGCTCTCTCTCTCTGTGCCTCTCTCTGTGTCCTCTCTCTGTGCTCTCTCTCTCTGTTTGTCCTCTCTCTGTGCTCACTCTCTCTCTCTGTGCTCTCTCTCTCTTTCTTGCCTCTCTCTCTGTGCTTTCTCTCTCTGTCCTCTCTCTCTCTGTGCTCTCTCTCTCTCTGTACTCTCTCTCTGTGCCTATCTCTCTCACTCTCTCTCTGTCCTCTCTCTCTCTGTCCTCACTCTCTCTCTCTGTGCCTCTCTCTCTCTGTGCCTCTCTCTCTCACTCTCTCTCTGTGCTCTCTCTCTCTGCCCTCTCTCTCTCTCTGTGCCTCTCTCTCTCTGTGCTCTCTCTCTGTGCCTCTCTCTCTCACTCTCTCTCTGTTCTCTCTCTCTGTGCTCTCTCTCTCTGTGCTCTCTCTCTCTGTGCTCTCTATCTCTGTGCTCTCCCCCTGTGCTGCTCTCTCACTGTGCTCTCTCTCTGTGCCTCTCTCTCACACTCTCTCTCTCTCCTTTCTCCCTCTCTCTGTCCTCTCTCTCTCCCTCTCTGTGCTCCCTCTCTGCATCCTCTCTCACTCTGTTCTCTCTCTCTCTCTGCTCCCTCTCTCTCTCTCAGTCCTCTCTCTGTCCTCTCTCTCTCTCGCTGTCCTCTCTCTCTCTCGCTGTCCTCTCTCTCTGTCCTCTCTCTCTCTCTGTCCTCTCTCTCTCTCTCCATCCTCTCTCTCTCTGTTCTCTCTCTCTGTGCTCTCTCTCTCTCTCCATCCTCTCTCTCTGTTCTCTCTCTCTATTTCTCTCTGTGCTCTCTCTCTGTGTGCTCTCTCTTTCTCTGTCCTCTCTCTCTCTCTCCATTCTCTCTCTCTCTGTTCTCTCTCTCTCTTTCTCTCTGTGCTCTCTCTCTCTGTGCTCTCTCTCTCTCTGTCCTCTCTCTCTCTGTGCTCTCTCTCTGTGTGCTCTCTCTCTCTGTGTTCTCTCTCTCTCTGTTCTCTCTCTCTCTGTTCTCTCTCTCTGTGTGCTCTCTCTCTCTCTGTGCCTCTCTCTCTCTGCTCTCTCTCTGTGCCTCTCTCTCTCTCTGTGCTCTCTCTCTCTGTGCTCTCTCTCTCTGTGCTCTCTCTTTCCTCTCTCTCTGTCCTCTCTCTCTGTCCTCTCTCTCTCTCTGTCCTCTCTCTCTCTGTCCTCTCTCTCTCTCTGTCCTCTCTCTCTCTGTCCTCTCTCTCGCTGTCCTCGCTCTCTCGCTGTCCTCTCTCTCTCTGTCCTCTCTCTCTCTCTGTCCTCTCTTTCTCTGTCCTCTCTCTCTCTCTCCATCCTCTCTCTCTCTGTTCTCTCTCTCTGTGCTCTCTCTCTCTCCATCCTCTCTCTCTGTTCTCTCTCTCTGTGCTCTCTCTCTCTGTCCTCTCTCTCTCTGTTCTCTCTCTCTGTGTGCTCTCTCTCTCTCTGTGTCCTCTCTCTCTCTGTGCTCTCTCTCTGTGTGCTCTCTCTCTGTGTGCTCTCTCTCTCTCTGTGTTCTCTCTCTCTCTGTTCTCTCTCTCTGTTCTCTCTCTCTGTTCTCTCTCTCTGTGCTCTCTCTCTCTGTCCTCTCTCTCTCTGTTCTCTCTCTCTGTGTGCTCTCTCTCTCTCTGTGTCCTCTCTCTCTCTGTGCTCTCTCTCTGTGTGCTCTCTCTCTGTGTGCTCTCTCTCTCTCTGTGTTCTCTCTCTCTCTGTTCTCTCTCTCTGTTCTCTCTCTCTGTTCTCTCTCTCTGTGTGCTCTCTCTCTCTGTGTCCTCTCTCTCTCTGTGCTCTCTCTCTCTGTCCTCTCTCTCTCTGTCCTCTCTCTCGCTGTCCTCTCTCTCTCGCTGTCCTCTCTCTCGCTGTCCTCTCTCTCTCTGTCCTCTCTCTCTCTCTGTCCTCTCTTTCTCTGTCCTCTCTCTCTCTCTCCATCCTCTCTCTCTCTGTTCTCTCTCTCTGTGCTCTCTCTCTCTCCATCCTCTCTCTCTGTTCTCTCTCTCTGTGCTCTCTCTCTCTGTCCTCTCTCTCTCTGTTCTCTCTCTCTCTGTGCTCTCTCTCTCTGTGTCCTCTCTCTCTCTGTGCTCTCTCTCTGTGTGCTCTCTCTCTCTCTGTGTTCTCTCTCTCTCTGTTCTCTCTCTCTGTTCTCTCTCTCTGTGTGCTCTCTCTCTCTGTGTCCTCTCTCTCTCTGTGTCCTCTCTCTCTCTGTGCTCTCTCTCTGTGTGTTCTCTCTCTCTGTGTTCTCTCTCTCTCTCTGTTCTCTCTCTCTCTGTGCTCTCTCTCTCTCCATCCTCTCTCTGCTCTCTCTCTCTCTCCATTCTCTCTCTCTGTGTCCTCTCTCTCTCTGTGTGCTCTCTCTCTCTCTGTTCTCTCTCTCTCTCTGTTCTCTCTCTCTCTGTGCTCTCTCTCTCTCCATCCTCTCTCTGCTCTCTCTCTCTCTCCATTCTCTCTCTGTGCTGTCTCTCTCTCTCTCTCTGTGTGCTCTAGATCCTCTTGTTTGAGCTGTTGTGTTGTGTGTCCAGCTGGACCTGGATAGATTCCGGAGCTGAAATGGTTAACCTAAGTGTTCAGAATTAAACTCAGACTTTTGCCTGTCAGTCTGCAGCTGTGATTAAATCACCAACCACACAGTTCGAGCTCGAAAACCAGAGCAGTCCAGGGCTCCATGTGGTTCATGAGCAAATCTCATGATATCCAAATTATTGGAAGAAAGAAGAAAAGCCTTTGTGAATTCAGCCTGACATCGATTTCTCAAAGTGCAGTTTCTCAAAAGCTGGGATTGCAGTTTTAATCTTACAGTCAGCACTTGTGGAGTGTGATTACACCTCAGACTGTGCAAATATCCCGCTCTCTGAACTCAGTCCGAGTTTGAGTTCAGTGAGTTACAGATGCTCTTTCACTCCTTTACTGACAAAAAGATAGATTTCGCTGTTGAACAGATGCTGCCCAGCGGTGAAGCTGTGTTATTGGGAACCCCAAGCAACAGGCAAAGCTGAAAGGAGTGTGGAGAAGATAATTAAATCAGGGATGACATCCAAGCTGGCTTGTCATCCGTGGGTCAGTGGGGAGCACTCACCCCACTGAGTCAGAGGTCATGGGTTCAAATCCCAGTCCAGAGGCTTGAGCACAAAATCCAGGCTGACATTCCAGTCCAGTACTGAGGGAGTGCTGCACTGTCGGAGGGTCAGTACTGAGGGAGTGCTGCACTGTCGGAGGGTCAGTACTGAGGGAGCGCTGCACTGTCGGAGGGTCAGTACTGAGGGAGCGCTGCACTGTCGGAGGGTCAGTACTGAGGGAGCGCTGCACTGTCGGAGGGTCAGTACTGAGGGAGTGCTGCACTGTCGGAGGGTCAGTACTGAGGGAGCGCTGCACTGTCGGAGGGTCAGTACTGAGGGAGCGCTGCACTGTCGGAGGGTCAGTACTGAGGGAGCGCTGCACTGTCGGAGGGTCAGTACTGAGGGAGTGCTGCACTGTCGGAGGGTCAGTACTGAGGGAGAGCTGCACTGTCGGAGGGTCAGTACTGAGGGAGTGCTGCACTGTCGGAGGGTCAGTACTGAGGGAGTGCTGTACTGTCGGAGGGTCAGTACTGAGGGAGCGCTGCACTGTCGGAGGGTCAGTACTGAGGGAGCGCTGCACTGTCAGAGGGTCAGTACTGAGGGAGTGCTGCACTGTCGGAGGGTCAGTACTGAGGGAGTGCTGCACTGTCGGAGGGTCAGTACTGAGAGAGTGCTGCACTGTCGGAGGGTCAGTACTGAGGGAGTGCTGCACTGTCGGAGGGTCAGTACTGAGGGAGAGCCGCACTGTCGGAGCCACTGTCTTTCGGATGAGACATTAAACCGAGGCCCCGTCTGCCCCCTCAGGTAGATGTAAAGGATTTCATGGCCACTATTGGAAGAAGAGCAGGGGAGTTCTCCCCGGTGTCCTGGCCAATGTTTATCTCTCAACCAACATCAGTAAAAGAGATTATCACGTCATTTATCTCATTGCTGTTTGTGGGATCTTGCTGTGCACAAATTGGCTGCCGCTTGTCCTACCTTACAAGTGTGACTACACTTCAGAGTATTTTATCGGCTGTAAAGCACTTTGTTTGTGAAAGGTGCCATGGAAATGAGCAGTGAGAGGCCCTCAAGGAGGAGATGGTTCAGATTCAGAATAGACACATTCCCATGAGGGGAAAGGAAGGGCATCTAAAGCTAGAGCTCCCTGGAATGACTAAAGATATAGGGCTCGATGTTAGCAGAGCTGCGGGTTCTCGGCGGGGGGGCTATCGGGCGCGTGGGTAACGCGCCCGGTGAAATTAGTCAGCTTCCCACGCGATCGTAGCAGACAAACCACTAATTGGATCCACTTACCTGCTCCTCCGGGCTCCGCGCTGCTGGTCTGCGCGTCGGGCGGGCTGCGCATGCACAGTAAGATCTGTCAGCTGGAGGCGCTCTATTTAAAGGGGCAGTCCTCCACTGACAGATGCTGCAACAAATAGCAAAAATCACAGCATGGAGCAGCCCAGGGGGAAGGCTGCTCCCAGTTTAATGATGCCTCACCCCAGGTATCAATACGTGGGGTGAGGAGGAGGGGGAGGACAGAGATCTTCCCCCCGGTGGGCGGGAGGAAGCGGCCTGCCTCTGCCACCAGGAAGGCCTGGCTCGAGGTGGCAGAGGGGGTCACCAGCGCCACGAACATATCGCCCACCTGCATACAGTGCAGGAGGCACTGCAATGACCGCAGTAGGTCAGCCAAAGTGAGTACACGTAGTCTTTCCCCTACACTCCGTCTGCCACATCACTGCCCCCACCCCACATCTCCTTCAGCACTGCCAACACCACTCTGTCACATCGTACCCACTCAAAACCCATCCTCATCTTACCTGCACTTACTCACCTCGCCAGTACTCATCCCACCACTACCACTCAACCCAATCCTCATACAATCTCATGGCTCTATCTCATACTCACCCTCTCGTGCATCTCTCTCATGGTCAGCCTCACTCAACCTGCCACTACCTGTGCTGCAGCCACAGGGCATGAATCACATATGTGCAGTAGGCAGCGTAAGGCAAACGTGTCGTGAGCATGAAGGGGATGCACAAGGGTGTTTGAGGGTTTGTCATGGTTGTTACTTATATTGAATTTCTGAGCAACTCACATCACACATTATATTGGCACCACTACTGCCATGTCTTCGCCAATCCTGTCCGGTTTGTGCAATAATCCCCGCTCCTGGGTATCACTATGAGGACCCACCACTGATGCCACCCATTGTGTCACTGCAGAGTGGGTGTGGGTGTATTTGCAGGGCTCTTCTGCGCAGACGACTGAGAGACATCGGCGATGTCCCCGGTGGCACCCTGGAAGGATGCGGAGGAGAAGTTGTTGAGGGCAGTGGTGACTTTGACAGCGACAGGTAAGAAGATGGTGCTCGGGCCAGCCGGGAGCAGCTCGGCATGAAGGAGGCTGCAGATCTCCACGACTACATGTCGAGTGACTCTGAGCCTCCGTGTGCACTGCTGCTCAGAGAGGTCCAGGAGGCTGAGCCTCGGTCTGTGGACCCTGTGGCGAGGGTAGTGCCCTCTGCGACACATCTCTCTCTGCGGTTGCCCTCCCTCCTGCTGTGCAGGTGGATGTGTCACAGCACTGTGTTGTGGAGCTCCACGTGTCAGAGGTGGATGGCGTGGATGGCGAGGCTGGTGATACTGTTCGCCCTCCGAGGAGGTCATGACTGCAGCTACGGCGGCCCCCATCCGGAAGATGTACATCTGAGGGGGTCCGCAAGGTAGGTACATGTCTCCGGACCCCGGGGTAAGTGTGCAGGTTGGTGACTTTGACCGTCAGGAGGAGGGTGGTGGAGGCCAAACTTTGTCCCAGGTGACAGAGTGGCCTCCTGCAATGGGTGAGGGTCTCCCCCCACCTCACCTGTCAAATGGACCTTTGCAGCTGCCACAGGCTGACGGCTGCAACACGTCCATTCGACCTGGGAGTGTTTCCCCCAGTATGTGAAACAGCCCCATGTTGATCCAAAATCACACATAGTCCCTTAATCAGGTCAGTTAATGACCTGAAATACCTAAATAAATACTCTCAAGTGGAATCCCGCTGGCTTTAATTGCCTGCGGGATTCTCACCAGCGGGGGCTGCGCGCGCACACCGGCACGTCCGTGGGGAACCCGGAAGTGCGCGGGTTCGTGGCGGGCTCCGGTACCGCGCCGGGATTCTCCGATTTTCGGAGCCCCCCCCGTCAGGAACGCACCCGATAGCGGGTGGTAAAATAGAGCCCAATGTTTCAGGTCAATGACCTTTCGTCAGAACTGGAAGAAGTAAAAGTTTAACAGTTTTTAAGCAAGTTCAGAGCGAGGGAAAGTGGGGGGAGGGTTGAATATGAGGGAAGGTCTGTGATAGGACGGAGGGCAGGAGTGATTAAATGACAAAAGGGAGGATGGTGCAAGACAAGGAGGGTGGGAATGGGACAAGAAACAATAGATGGGTCGAGAGGAGCTGTGAATGGCAACAGCAGAACCATTCCCAGCACCTGCTGCCCGTAAAATGGGAGCAATGGTTCTGATCTGAAGCTGGTGAAATCAGTGTTGAGTCCGGAAGGTTGTAAAGTGTCTGATTGAAAGACAATGTCCTGTCCCTCGAGCTTACATTGAGCTTCATTGGAACAGTGTAAGAGGCCGAGGACAGAGAGGTCAGAGTGGGAGTGGGACGGGGAATTAAAATGACAAGTGACCGGCAGGTCAGGGTCACTCCTGCGGACTGAGTGGAGGTGGTCAGCACAGTGATCATTCAATCTGTGTTTGGTCTCCCCAGTGTAGAGGAGACTGTATTGTGGACAGTGAATTCAGTATAGTGAATTGGAAGGAGTACAAGTAAATGGAAGGAGTGTTTGGGGGTCTGGACGGTGGGAAGGGAGGAGGTATATATATTTTATATATATTTTATATATGATATATATTAATGTCTTGGACTTGGGTGTACAGGGCACAATTTCAAAATTTACAGATGACCCAAAACTTGGAAGTGTGGTGAACAGTGAGGAGGATAGTGATAGATTTCAAGAGGATATAGACAGGCTGGTGGAATGGGCGGACACATGGCAGATGAAATTTAACGCAGAAAAATGTGAAGTGATACATTTCGGTAGGAAGAATGAGAAGAGGCAATATAAACTAGAGGGCACAACTCTAAAAGGGGTACAGGAACAGAGAGATCTGGGGGTATATGCGCACAAATCGTTGAAGGTGGCAGGGCAGGTTGAGAAAGCGGTTTAAAAAAGCACATGGCATCCTGGGCTTTATAAATAGAGGCACAGAGTACAAAAGCAAGGAAGTTATGATGAACCTTTATAAAACACTAGTTCGGCCACAACTGGAGTATTGTGTCCAGTTCTGGGCACCGCACTTTAGGAAAAATGTGAAGGCCTTGGAGAGGGTGCAGAAGAGATTTACTGGAATGATTCCAGGGATGAGGGACTTTAGTTACGTGGGTAGACTGGAGAAGCTGGGGTTGTTCTCCTTGGAACAGAGACGGTTGCGAGGAGATTTGATCGAGGTATTCAAAATCATGAAGGGTCTAGACAGAGTAGATAGAGAGAAACTGTTCCCATTGGTGGAAGGATCAAGAACCAGAGGACACAGATTTAAGGTGATTGGCAAAAGAACCAAAAGTGACATGAGGAAAAACTTTTTTACCCAGCGAGTGGTTGTGATCTGGAATACACTGCCCGAGGGGGTGGTGGAGGCAGATTCAATCATGGCCTTCAAAAGGGAACTGGATAAGTACTTGAAAGAAAAAAATTTGCAGGGGTGTGGGGAAAGGGAGTGGGACTAGTTGGATTGGTGTTACATAGAGCCGGCACAGACTCGATGGGCCGAATGGCTTCCTTCCGTACTGTAACCTGTCTATGATTCTATGATTCTCAGTGAAATGTCAGGTGTTGCATCTCCTGCACTCACACGGGAAGGTGCTGTGGGGAGGAGAGCGGGTGTTGGGGGTGATGGAAGAGTGGACCAGGGTGTCACGGAGGGAACGGTCCCTTCGGAATGCTGAAAGGGGGGGGAGGGGAAGATGTGTTTGGTGGTGGGATCGCGCTGGAGATGGTGGAAATGGTGGAGGATGATACATTGAATGTGGAGGCTGGTGGGGTGGAAGGTGAGGACAAGGGGGAGCCTATCATAGTTCTGGGAGGGAGGGGAAGGGGTGAGGGCAGAAGTGCAGGAAATGGGACGGACACGGTCGAGGGCCCTGTCAACTATAGTGGAGGGGAATCCTCGGTTGAGGAAAAAGGAAGACCTATCAGAAGCACTGGTGTGGAAGGTGGTATCGTCAGAACAGATGTGACGGAGACGGAGAAACTGGGAGAAGGGAATAGAGTCCTTACAGGAAGCGGGGTGGGAGGAAGGGTAATCAGTGTAGCTGTGGGAGTCGGTGGGCTTATAATAGATATTGGTTGACAGCTATCCCCAGAAATGGAGATAGAGAAGTCGGAGATGGACCATGTGAAGGCGAGGGAAGGGTGGAAATCAAAAGCAAGGTTGGAAATTTTCCAGTTCGGGGCGAGAGCAGGAAATGGCCCCGAAACAATCATCAATGTACCGGGAAAAGAGATGAGGGAGGGCACCTGAGTAGGACCGGAACAAGGAATGTTCCACGTATCTCACAAAAAGCCAGGCATAGCTAGGACCCATACGGGTTCCCATAGCAACACCTTTTATTTGGAGGAAGTGAGTGGAGTCAAAGGAGAAGTTGTTCAACGTAAGAACAAGTTCACCAAACAACAACAGCGCCGCCCTGGTCAGCGGGTTTAATGACAATGTCAGGGTTGGACCTGAGAGAACGGAGTGCTGCGAGTTCAGAGGGAGGGAGGTTAGAGTGAGGGAGGGAGGTTAGAGTGAGGGAGGTTAGAGTGAGTGAGGGGAGTAAAGAAATTGAGACGGCCAATGTCACGCCAGCAGTTCCCAATGAAAAGATCAAGAGAGGGTAAGAGGATAGAGGGAGGGGTCCAGGTGGACCGAGAATTCTGAAGACTGGAGAAAGGGGCCACTGTGCGGGGGGATGACTCCTGGCCAAAGAAGTGGGGGTGGAGGCAAAGGCGACAGAAGAAGAGCTCAGCATCGCCTCGAGCTCGAAACTCATTGAGGTGGGGGCGTAAGGAGATGAAACTGAGGCATTTGCTGAGGACTGATCGTTCGGGGTCAGAGAGGGGAAGGTCAGAGGGAATGGTGAAAACACGACAAAGGGTGAGATTGGAGGGAGGGATGGGGGTCAGAGGAAAGTGAAGGGGAAGAGGGATCAGGAGGGGCGTTGGTATCGAAGAGTTGTTGAAACTTGCGGTCCTTGACACCTGAAAGGAAGAAATCGGAGCTGGAGACAGTTGCTGAGGAAAGAGATGTGGCTTTGAAAGTGAGTTTTAATGGATACCTGATCAAACACGAGAAGGGAAACAGAAATAAAACAGAAAATGCTGGAAATACTCAGCAGGTCAGGCACCATCTGTGGAGAAAGAAACAGAATTAATGTTTCATTGATTTCAATAACTTCAGATCAGAACCACTGCTCCTATTTATTTGGGCAGCAGGTGCTGGGAATGGTTCTGCTGTTACCATTTACAGCTCCCCTAGACCCATCTATTGTTTCTTGTCCCATTCCCACCCTCCTTGCCTTGCACCATCATCTCTTTTGTCATTTAATCACTCCTGCCCTCCGTCCCATCAGAGACCTCCCCTCCTCTCCCTCCCCTCCATTCCCTGGCTCTGTACTTGCTTAAAAACTGTTTAATCTTCAGCAGTTCTGATGAAAGGCCTTCAATCTGAAACGTTAACTCTGTTTCTCTCTCCACAGATGCTGCCTGACCTGCTGAGTACAGAAAGTCCGGGAGAGAACTGACAAAGGGAATAAGAGGGGCAAATAGAGTGTATGGGAAAAGATTGGTGGGTAACTTAAAAGTGAACCGAAAAGTCTTTTATAAACATATAAATAGTAAAAGGATCGTCAAAGGAGAGGGTGGGGCCGCTTAGGGATAAAAAAGGAGTGATTTGAGTTGAGTTGATTGAGTTCTTTGATGAAATAACGGAGAGGGTTGATGAGGGGAGTGTGGTTGTTGTGTGTGGGGACTTTCAAAAGGCATTTGATGAAGTGCCACATAATAGACCTGTTAGTAAAATTAAAACCCATGGGATTAAAGGGACAGTGTCAGTGTGGATATGAAATTGTCCAGGGGACAGAAAACAGAGAGTCGTGGTGAACGGTTGTTTTTCAGACTGGAGGGAAGTATACAGTGGTGTTCCCCAGGGGTCAGTGTTAGGACCACTGCTCTTTTTGATATATATTAATGACCTGGATACGGGTATCGAGGGTATAATTTCAAAGTTTGCAGATGACACAAAAATCGGAAATGTAGTAAACAATGTGGAGGATAGTAACAGAGAGAGACTGGTGAAATGGGCAGACACATGGCAGATGAAATTTAATGCAGAGAAGTGTGAAGTCATGTATTTTGATGGGAAGAATGAGGAGAAGCAATATAAAATAAAGGGCACAATTTTAAAGGGGGTGCAGGAACAGAGAGACCTGGGGGTTATGTACATAAACCTCTGAAGGTGACAGGACAGGTTGAGAAGGCTGTTAAAAAAGCATCTGAGATCCTGGGCTTTATTAATAGAGGCACAGAGTACAAAAGCAAGGAAGTTATGCTAAACCTTTATAAAACACTGGTCAGGCCTCAGCTGGAGTATTGTGTCCAGTTCTGGGCATCACACTTTAGGAAGGATGTGAAGGCCTTAGAGAGGGTGCAGAAGAGATTTACTGGAATGATTCCAGGGATGAGGGACTTCAGTTACGTGGATAGACTGGAGAAGCTGGGGTTGTTCTCCTTGGAACAGAGAAGGTTAAGAGGAGATTCAAAATCATGAAGGGTTTTGATAGGGTAAATAAGGAGAAACTGTTTCCAGTGACAGGAGGGTCGGTAACCAGGGGATACACATTTAAGGTGATTTGTAAAAGAACGGGGGGGGGGAGGGGAGATGATGAGAATTTTTTTACACAGTGAGTTGTGATGATCTGGAACTCACTGCCTGAAAGGGCGGTGGAAGCAGATTCAATAATAACTTTCAAAAGGGAATTGGAGAACTACTTGAAGGGAAAAATTTACAGAGTTAAGGGGAAAGAGCAGGGGGAATGGGACTTATTTGGATAGCTCTTTCAAAGAGCCAGCACAGGCACGATGGGCCGAATGGCCTCCTTCTGTGGTGTATGATTCTATGATTCCATAGAAACATAGACATAGAAAATAGGAGCAGGAGTAGGCCATTCGGCCCTTCGAGCCTGCTCCGTCATTCAATATGATCATGGCTGATCTTCTATCTCAATACCATATTCCCGCTCTCTCCCCATACCCCTTGATGTCTAGAAATCTATCTCGCTCCTTCTTAAATATATTCAGTGACTTGGCCTCCACAGCCTCCTGTGGTAGAGAATTCCACAGGATCACCACCCTCTGAGTGAAGAAATTTCTCCTCATCTCAGTCCTAAATGTCCGACCCCGTATCCTGAGACTGTGACCCCTCGTTCTGGACCCCCCAGCCAGGGGAAACATCCTCCCTGCATCCAGTCTGTCTCGCCCTGTCAGAATTTTATATGTTTCAATGAGATCATCTCTCATTCTTCTAAACTCTAGTGAATACAGGCCGAGTCGACCCAATCTCTCCTCATACGACAGTCCTGCCATCCCAGGAATCAGTCTGGTGAACCTTCGCTGCACTCCCTCTGTGGCAAGTATATCCTTTCTTAGGTAAGGAGACCAAAACTGCACACAATACTCCAGGTGTGGTCTCACTAAGGCCCTGTATAATTGCAGTAAGACACCCTTGCTCCTGTACTCAAATCCTCTTGCAATGAAGGCCAACATACCATTTGCCTTCCTAACTGCTTGCTGCACCTGCATGTTTGCTTTCAGTGACTGGTGTACAAGGACACCCAGGTCCCTTTGTACATCAACATTCCCCAATCTATCACCATTTAAATAATACTCTGCCTTTCTGTTTTTCCTTCCGAAGTGGATAACTTCACATTTATCCACATTATACTGCATCAGCCATGTATTTGCCCACTCACTCAACTTGTCTAAATCGCCTTGAAGCCTCTTTGCATCCTCCTCACAACTCACAATCCCACCTAGTTTTGTGTCGTCAGCAAACTTGGAAATATTACATTTGGTTCCCTCATCCGAATCATTGATATATATTGTGAATATCTGGGGCCCAAGCACTGATCCCTGCGGTACCCCACCAGTCACTGCCTGCTACCCCGAAAAAGACCTATTTATTCCTACTCTCTGTTTCCTGTCTGTCAACCAATTTTCAATCCCTGCCAGTATATTCCCCCCGATCCCATGTGCTTTAATTTTGCACACTAACCTCTTATGTGGGACTTTATCAAAGTCCTTCTGAAAATCCAAATAAACCACATCCACTGGTTCTCCCTTATCTATTCCACCAATTACATCCTCAAAAAACTCCAGTAGGTTTGTCAAACATGATTTCCCTTTCATAAATTCATGTTGACTTTGTCTAATCCCATTGATATTTTCTAAGTGTCCTGTTATCACACCCTTTATAATAGACTCCAGCATTTTCCCTACTACTGATGTTAGGCTAACTGGTCTGTAATTCCCTGTTTTCTCTCCCTCCTTTTTTAAATAGTGGGGTTCCATTTGCCACCCTCCAATCTGCAGGAACTGTTCCATAATCTATAGAATTTTGGAAGATGACAATCAATGCATCCACTATTTCCATGGCTACCTCTTTCAGTACTCTGGGATGCAGATTATCAGGTCCTGGGGATTTATCAGCTTTCAGTCCCATTAATTTCTCCAGCACTATTTTTTTTACTAATACTAATTTCCTTTAATTCCTCCTTCTCACTCGTCCCTTGGTTCCCTGGCATTTCTGGGAGGTTATTTGTGTTCTCTTCCGTGAAGACAGAACCAAAGTATTTGTTTAATTGCTCTGCCATTTCCTTGTTCCCCATTATAAATTCTCCTGTTTCTGACTGTAAGGGACCTACATTTGTCTTCACTAATCTTTTTCTTTTTACATCCATGTAGAAGCTTTTACAGTCCACTTTTATGTTCCTTGCAAGTTTACTCTCATACTCTGTTTTTCCCCTCAATCAATCTCTTGGTCCTTTTTTGCTGAATTCTAAACTGCTCCCAATCCTCAGGCTTGCTACTTTTTCTGGCAACTTTATACGACTCCTCTTATACTATCCTTAATTTCTTTTGTTAGCCATGGTTGGGCCGCTTTTCCTTTTGTGTTTTTGCGCCAGAAAGGAATGTATAACTGTTGCAATTCAT
Organism: Heptranchias perlo; assembly: GCF_035084215.1. Lineage (NCBI taxonomy): Eukaryota > Metazoa > Chordata > Chondrichthyes > Hexanchiformes > Hexanchidae > Heptranchias > Heptranchias perlo. The sequence goes on along the minus strand of NW_027139222.1, from coordinate 322,924 downwards.
GCAATCGTTCTTTAGATGTTATGATTCTAAGTCTTTCTTTTGGCTGCAGGAAAAGGAAAGACTGAGGAAGGCAAGGACAGTCACAGGTCTGAGGTGGTGGAAAACAAAGATTTGGAGGTGTGGTGCTGGAGGATTGGAGGACTGCTAACGTTGTACCATTGTTTAAAAAGGGAGAAAGGGATAGACAGAGTAATTATAGGCCTGTCAGTCTAACCTCGTGGTGGGCAAATTATTGGAGACAATTCTGAGAGACAGCATAAATCGTCATTTAGAAAGGCACGGACTAATCAAGGACAGTCAGCATGGATTTGTTAAGGGGAGGTCGTGTCTGACTAACTTGATTGAATTTTTTGAGCAGGTAACAAGGAGGATCGATGAGGGTAACGCGTTTGACAAGGTCCCACATGGCGGACTGGTCAAGAAAGTAAAATCCCATGGGATCCAAGGGAGAGTGGCAAGTTGGATCCAAAATTGGCTCAGTGGCAGGAAGCAAAGGGTAATGGTCGACGGGTGTTTTTGTGACTGGAAGGCTGTTTCCAGTGGGGTACCGCAGGGCTTGGGATTAGGTCCCTTGCTTTTTGTGATATATATATTAATGATTTGGACTTGAATGTAGGGGGCATGATTCAGAAGTTTGCAGATGATACAAAAAATTGGCCGTGTGGTTGATAGTGAGGAGGAAAGCTGTAGATTGCAGGAAGATATCAATGGACTGGTCAGGTGGGCAGAAAAGTAGCAAATGGAATTCAATCCGGAGAAGTGTGAGGTGATGCATTTGGGGAGAGCAAACAAGGCAAGGGAGTACACAATAAATGGGAGGATACTGAGAGGTGTAGAGAAATTGAGGGACCTTGGAGTGCATGTCCACAGATCCCTGAAGGTAGCAGGACAGGTAGATAAGGTGGTTAAAAAGGCATACGGGATACTTTCCTTTATTAGCCGAGGCATAGAATATAAGACCAGGTAGGTTATGCTGGAACTGAATAAAACATTGGTTAGGCCACAGCTTGAGTACTGTGTACAGTTCTGGTCACCACATTACAGGAAAGATGTGATTGCACTAGAGAGGGTACAGAGGAGATTTACGAGGATGTTGCCAGGACTGGAGAATTTTAGCTATGAGGAAATATTGCATAGGCTGGGGTTGTTTCTTTGGAACAAAGGAGGCTGAGGGGAGATTTAATTGAGGTGTATAAAATTATGATGGGATTAGATAGTGGATAGGAAGGACCTATTTCCCTCAGTAGAGTGGTCCGTGACCAGATTTAAAGTAATTGGTAGAAGGATTAGAGGGGAGCTGAGGAGAGGTTTTTTCACCCAGAGGGTGGTGGGGGTCTGGAGCTCACTGCCTGAGAGGGTGGGAGAGGCAGAAACCCTCAACTCATTTAAAAAGTACCTGGATGTGCACCTGAAGAGCCGAAACCCACAGGGCTACGGACCAAGTGCTGGAAAGTGGGATTAGGCTGGATAGCTCTTTTTCAGCCAGCAGAGACACGATGGGCTGAATGGCCTCCTTCTGTGCTGTAACTTTCTTTGATTCTATGGAGTGGGAGACAGTGAGATGTACTTTAATTTTGCGCAGTGATAATGTAGAGATGTGGAACGGTGTGTGGTGTGGGGTATTTGGAATTTAGGAACAGGAGGAGGCCATTCAGCCCCTTGAGCCTGTTACTCCATTCAATCAGATCATGGCTGACCTGTTTCTCAACTCCATTTCCCCCCTTTGCTCTATTTCCCTGAATACCCTCACCCAACAAAAATCTACCGATCTCAGTCTCGAGAACTCCAATTGACCCCCAGCCTCAACAGCTTTTTGGGGGAGAGAGTTCCAGATTTCCACTCCCCTTTGTGTGAAGTGCTCCCTCACATCACCCCTGAACGGCCCAGCTCTAATTTTAAGGTTCTGCCCCCTTGTTCTGGACTCCCCCCACCAGAGGAAATAGTTTCTCTCTATCCATCCTATCAAATCCTTTAATCATCTTAAACACCTCAATTAGATCACCCCTTAATCTTCTATATTCGAGGGAATACAAGCCTCGTCTGTGCAACCTGTCTGCGTAATTTAACCCTTTTAGCCCCGGTATCATTCCTGAATCTGCACTGCACCCCCTCCGAGGCCCATATATCCTTCCTGAGGTCCGGTGCCCAGAACTGAACACAGTACTTTCTCTCTCCGTCCAATACTCAGCGTTTATGCCTTTGATTATCTCGGTCTTTGCAGGAAGGGGTTAAACTGGTGACAGCACCAGATCAGTGAAGTAAAGTGTGAAATGAAACAGTTGGTGCTCAGATAAGAAGCCTCAGCTTTTATTATCGAGTATGTTATACAATCTTTATTTTAGATCACAAAGGGCCAGCTGCACACTGTGGTCATGTTACTGGACCTGTGATCCAGGGAACGGGAGTTCAAATCCCACCATGTGAAAATTTGAATTCAGTTTAAAATCTTGCAATTAAAAGCCGGTCTCAGTAAAAGTGACCGTGAAGCTGTCGGATTGTTCTAAAAACCCAACTGGTTCACTAATGTCCTTTAGGGAAGGAAACCTGCCGTCCTCGCCCGGTCTGGGCCTATTGGTGACTCCAGTCCCACACCAATGTGGTTGACTTTTAACTGCCCTCTGAAGTAGCCCAGCAAACCACTCAGCTGTATCAAAACCACTCCCAGTGGCTCAAGGAGAAGGCCCACCACCATCTTCTCAGGGCAACAAGGGATGGGCAATAAATGGCAGTGAGGGGGCATATCTTCTCTTTTAGTGCTTGATGCCCCTCCTCTTCCTCCATAATTATGAGACACAAGGGCATTCCTATGGGGAATGTCAGACCTGCTCCTCAGATGCCCTCTCCGTGGGTAGCGATCACCGGAACAAACTCTGCACGCTCGCGGCTTGCAAATGCCTTGCTCCTTGCCCCGTCTGGTTGCACGATAGCTGGACCTTGTAATCCTCAGCCAACACACCCTCGGAGTTTAAACAACAGGGAACCGATGCTCCCACCACTGCGGGCCTCATTATCATACATTTAAACGAGATCGATCGGGCGACAAAAGAGCACAAGGAATTTCGAAGATAGGGGATTGATATTTGGGGTGCAAAGCCCGAGCAAATGGCTCCCACACCCGCTTTAGAAGCCAATAAAAGTTAGTCATGCCAACACTGCACTAAAATGACACCAATAATGGTGTGGAATTTGCAGGCCCTTCCATCAGCTTAAGTTGGTACTGTCAGATATAATGGGAAGGGGTATTGACAAGGATGGGAGTCAGATGAGGTGACGGTCACAGTGAAGTGTTGAGAATGGGCACGATGTAGTCAGGACTATCCATTGAATGTGGAGATGTGGACAGGACTATCCTTGGAATGGGGAGATGTGGACAGGACTATCCTTGGAATGGGGAGATGTAGACAGGACTATCAAAGAAATGGGGAGATGTAGACAGGACTATCCATGGAATGGGGAGATGTAGTCAGGACTATTCATGGAATGGGGAAGATGTAGACAGGACTATCCATGGAATGGGGAGATGTAGTAAGGACTGTCCATGGAATAGGGAGATGTAATCAGGAGTCGGTGCTGGGTCCCCAACTCTTTACAATCTATATTAATGATTTGGAGGAGGGGACCGAGTGTAACATATCAAAGTTTGCAGATGATACAAAGATGGGAGGGAAAGTAGAGAGTGAGGAGGACATAAAAAACATACAAGGGTATATAGACAGGCTGGGTGAGTGGGCGGAGATTTGGCAGATGCAATACAATATTGGAAAATGTGAGGTTATGCACTTTGGCAGGAAAAATCAGAGAGCAAGTTATTATCTTAATGGCGAGAAACTGGAAAGTACTGCAGTACAAAGGGATCTGGGGGTCCTAGTGCAAGAAAATCAAAAAGTTAGTATGCAGGTGCAGCAGGTGATCAAGAAGGCCAACGGAATGTTGGCTTTTATTGCTCGGAGGATAGAATATAAAAACAGGGAGGTATTGCTGCAGTTATATAAGGTATTGGTGAGACCGCACCTGGAATACTGCATACAGTTTTGGTCTCCATACTTAAGAAAAGACATACTTGCTCACGAGGCAGTACAAAGAAGGTTCACTTGGTTAATCCCGGGGATGAGGGGGCGGACATATGAGGAGAGGTTGAGTAGATTGGGACTCTACTCATTGGAGTTCAGAAGAATGAGAGGCGATCTTATTGAAACATATAAGATTGTGAAGGGGCTTGATCGGGTGGATGCGGTAAGGATGTTCCCAAGGATGGGTGAAACTAGAACTAGGGGGCATAATCTTAGAATGAGGGGCTGCTCTTTCAAAACTGAGATGAGGAGAAACTTCTTCACTCAGAGGGTAGTAGGTCTGTGGAATTTGCTGCCCCAGGAAGCTGTGGAAGCTCCATCATTAAATAAATTTAAAACAGAAATAGACAGTTTCCTAGAAGTAAAGGGAATTAGGGGTTACGGGGAGCGGGCAGGAAATTGGACATGAATTTAGATTTGAGGTTAGGATCAGATCAGCCATGATCTTATTGAATGACGGAGCAGGCTCGAGGGGCCGATTGGCCTACTCCTGCTCCTATTTCTTATGTTCTTATGTTCTTATATCCATGGAATGGGAGAGATGTAGTAAGGACTGTCCATGGAATGAGGAGATGTATACAGGACTATCCATGGAATAGAGAAATGTAGACAGGATTATCCATGAAATGGGGAGATGTAGACAGGAATATCCATGGAATAGGGAGGTGCGGACATGATATCCATGGAATGGGGAGACATAGACAGGACTATCCATGGAATGGGGGAGATATAGACATGACTATCTATGGAATGAGGAGATGTAGACAGGACTATCCATGGAATGGGGAGATGTAGACAGGGCTATCAGTGGAATGGGGCAGATGTAGAGTGGACTATCCGTGGAATGGGAGATGTAGACAGGACTATCCATGCAATGGGGGTGATGTAGAAAGGACTGTCCATGGAATGGGAAGATGTATAGAGGACTATCCATGGGATAGGAGATATACACAGGGCTATCCGTGGAATAGGGAAATCTAGACAGGACTATCCATGGAATGGGGAGATGTAGACAGGATTATCCATTGAATGGGGAGATGTAGACAGGACAATCCATTGAATGGGGAGTTGTAGACAGGAATATCCATGGAATGAGGGATATGTAGACAGGACTATACATGGAATGGGCAGATGTAGACAGGGCTATCCATGGAATGGGGAAAAGTGGACAGGACTATCCATGGAATGGGGAAAAGTGGACAGGACTATCCATGGAATAGGGAGATGCAGACATGATATCCGTGGAATGGAGAGGGTAAACAGGACTATCCATTGAATGTGGAGATGTAGACAGGACTATCCATTGAATGGGGAGATGTAGACAAGACTATCCATTGAATGGGTAAATGCAGACAGGTATATTCATGGAATGGGTGAGATGTAGACAAGACTATCCATGGAATGGTGAGATATAGGCAGGACTATCCATGGAATGGGTAAATGCAGACAGGTATATTCATGGAATGGGTGAGATATAGGCAGGACTATCCATGGAATGGGGAGATGTGGACAGGACTATCCGTGGAATGGGGAGATGTAGACAGGACTATCCACGGAATGGGGAGATGTAGTCAGGACTGTCCATGGAATGGGGAGATGTAGTCAGCAATATCCATGGAATGGGGGAGATGTAGTAAGGACTGCCCATGGAATTGGGAGATGTATACAGGACTATCCATGGAATAGGGAAATGTAGACTGGATTATCCATGAAATGGGGAGATGTAGGCAGGACTATCCATTGAATGGGGAGATGTAGACAGGACTATCCGCGGAATGGGGGAGATGTAGTCAGGAATATCCATGGAATGGGGGAGATGTAGTTAGGACTGTCCATGGAATGGGGATATGTAGACAGGACTATTCATGGAATGGGGAGGTGCGGACATGATATCTGTGGAATGGGGAGACATAGACAGGACTATCCATTGAATGGGGAGTTGTAGACAGGAATATCCATGGAATGAGGGATATGTAGACAGGACTATCTGTGGAATGAGGGATATGTAGACAGGACTATCCATGGAATGGGCAGATGTAGACAGGGCTATCCATGGAATGGGGAGAAGTGGACAGGACTATCCATGGAATGGGGAGAAGTGGACAGGACTATCCATGGAATGGGGAGAAGTGGACAGGACTATCCATGGAATGGGGAGAAGTGGACAGGACTATCCATGGAATGGGGAGAAGTGGACAGGACTATCCATGGAATGGGGAGAAGTGGACAGGACTATCCATGGAATGGGGAGAAGTGGACAGGACTATCCATGGAATGGGGAGATGTGGACATGATATCGATGGAACGGGGAGATGTAGACAGGGCTCTCCATGGAATGGGGAGATGTAGACAGGGCTATCCATGGAATGGGGAGAAGTGGACAGGACTATCCATGGAATGGGGAGATGTGGACATGATATCGATGGAACGGGGAGATGTAGACAGGACTATCCATGGAATGCGGAGATGTGGTCAGGACTATCCGTTGAATGGGGGTGATGTAGGTTGGACTATCGATGGAATGGGGAGAATTAGCCAGGACTATCCATGGAATGGAGAGATTTAGACAGGACTATCCGTGGAATGGGGAGATGTAGACAGGAATATCCATTGAATGGGGAGATGTAGGCAGGACTGTCCTTGGAATGGGGAGATGTAGTAAGGAATATCCACGGAATGGGGGAGATGTAGACAGGACTATCCATGGAATGGGGAGATGTAGACAAGACTATCCATGGAATGGGGGAGATGTAGACAGGACTATCCATGGAATGGGGAGATGTAGACAAGACTATCCATGGAATGGGGGAGATGTAGACAGGACTATCCATGGAATGGGGAGATGTAGACAGGACCATCTGTGGAATGGGTAGATGTAGACAGGACTATCCATGGAATGGGGGAGATGTAGACAGGACTATCCATGGAATGGGAAGATGTAGACAGGACTATCTGTGGAATGGGGAGATGTAGACAGGACTATCCATGGAATGGGGAGATGTAGACAGGAATATCCATTGAATGGGGAGATGTAGGCAGGACTGTCCTTGGAATGGGGAGATGTGGACAGGACTATCCGTTGAATGGGGGAGATGTAGACAGGACTTTCCATGGAATGGAGAGATGTAGTAAGGAATATCCATGGAATGGGGGAGATGTAGACAGGACTATCCATGGAATGGGGAGATGTAGACAAGACTATCCATGGAATGGGGGAGATGTAGACAGGACTATCCATGGAATGGGGAGATGTAGACAGGACTATCTGTGGAATGGGGAGATGTAGACAGGACTATCTGTGGAATGGGGAGATGTAGACAGGACTATCCATGGAATGGGGGAGATGTAGACAGGACTATCCATGGAATGGGGAGATGTAGACAGGACTATCTGTGGAATGGGGAGATGTAGACAGGACTATCCATGGAATGGGGAGATGTAGACAGGACTATTCGTGGTATGGGGAAATGTTGACAGGACATTGCCTTGAATGGGGTGATGTAGACAGGACTGTTCATGAAATGGGGAGATGTAGACTGGGCTATCCGTGGAATGGGGAAATGATTCTATGACCATTCATGGAATGGGGAGATGTGGACAGGACTATCCATGGAAATGGGGAGATGTAGAAAGGAATATCCATGGATTAAGAAGATGTGGACTGGACTATACATTGAATGGGGAGATGTAGACAGGACTATCCATGGAATGGGGAGATAAAGGCAGGCCTATCCACAGAATGTGGGAGATGTGGACAGGACTATCTGTGGAATGGAGAGATGTGGACAGGACTATACTTGGAATGGGGAGATGTGGACAGGACTATCTGTGAAATCAGGGAGATGTAGGCAGGACTATCCATGGAATGGGGGAGATGTAGACAGGACTATCTATGGAATAGGGAAATGTAGACAGGACTATCCATGGAATGGGTGAGATGTAGACAGGACTATCTATGGAATAGGGAAATGTAGACAGGACTATCCATGGAATGGGAAGATGTAGAGAGGACTATCAAAGGAATAGTTGAGATGTAGTCAGGACTATCGATGGAATGGGAGATGTGAACAGGACTATACTTGGAATGGGGAGATGTAGACAGGACTATTCATGGTATGGAGAAATGTAGACAGTACAATCCCTTGAATGGGTTGATGTGGACAGGACGATCCCTGGAATGGGGAGATGTGGACATGACTCTCCATGGAATGGGGGAGATTTAGACAGGATGATCCATGGAATGGGGAAGATGTAAACATGACTATCCATGGAATGGGGGAGATATGGACAGTACTATCCATGGAATAGGGAGATGTAGACAGGACTATCCGTGGAATGGGGAAGATGTAAACATGACTATCCATGGAATGGGGGAGATATGGACAGTACTATCCATGGAATAGGGAGATGTAGACAGGGCTATCCGTGCAATAGGGAAATGTAGACAGGACTATCCATTGAATGGGGAGGTGTAGGCAGGAATATCCATGGAATGGGGGAGATGTAGACAGGACGATCCGTGGAATGGGGGAGATGTAGACAGGACTATCCATGGAATGGGGAGATGTAGACAGGGCTATCCGTGGTATGGGGGAGATATAGACAGGACTATCTGTGGAATGGGGAGATGTAGACAGGACTATCTGTGGAATGGGGAGATATAGACAGGACTATCTGTGGAATGGGGAGATATAGACAGGACTATCCGTGGAATGGGGGAGATGTAGACAGGACGATCCGTGGAATGGGGGAGATGTAGACAGGACTATCTGTGGAATGGGGAGATGTAGACAGGACTATCTGTGGAATAGGCCGATGTGGACTGGACTATCCATGGAATGCAGGAAAAGTAGACAGGACTATCCATGGACTGGCAAGATGTAGTCAGGACAATCCATGGAATGGGGGAGATGTGGACAGCACTATCCATGGAATGGGGAGATGTAGACAGGACTATCCGTGGAATGGGGAGATGTAGACAGGACTATCCGTGGAATGGGGAGATGTAGACAGGACTATCCGTGGAATGGGGAGATGTAGACAGGACTATCCGTGGAATGGGGAGATGTAGACAGGACTATCCGTGGAATGGGGAGATGTAGACAGGACTATCCGTGGAATGGGGAGATGTAGACAGGACTATCCGTGGAATGGGGAGATGTAGACAGGACTTTCCGTGGAATGGGGAGATGTAGACAGGACTATCCGTGGAATGGGGAGATGTAGACAGGACTATCCGTGGAATGGGGAGATGTAGACAGGACTATCCGTGGAATGGGGAGATGTAGACAGGACTATCCGTGGAATGGGGAGATGTAGACAGGACTATCCGTGGAATGGGGAGATGTGGACAGGAATATGCATGGAATGGGGGAGCTGTAGTAAGGATTGCCCATGGAATGGGATGATGTATACAGGACTATCCATGGAATAGGGAGATGTAGACAGGGCTATCCGTGTAATAGGGAAATGTGGACAGGACTATCCATTGAATGGGGAGGTGTAGACAGGAATATCCATGGAATGGGGGAGATGTAGACAGGACTATCCGTGGAATGGGGAGATGTAGACATGACTATCCGTGGAATGGGGTGATGTGGACAGGACTATCTGTGGAATAGGCCGTTGTGGACTGGACTATCCATGGAATGCGGGAAAAGTAGACAGGACTATCCATGGAATGGGGGAGATGTAGACAGGACTATCCATGGAATGGGGAGATGTAGACAGGACTATCCGTGGAATGGGGAGATGTAGACAGGACTATCCATGGAATGGAGAGATGTAGACAGGACTATCCATGGAATGGGGAGATTTAGACAGGGCGATCCATGGAATGGGGGAGATGTAGACAGGACTATCCATGGAATGGGGAGATGTAGACAGGACTATCCGTGGAATGGGGAGATGTAGACAGGACTATCTGTGGAATAGGCCAATTTTTTTATTTTTATTCGTTCACGGGATGTGGGCGTCGCTGGCAAGGCCAGCATTTATTGCCCATCCCTAATTGCCCTCGAGAAGGTGGTGGTGAGCCGCCTTCTTGAACCGCTGCAGTCTGTGTGGTGACGGTTCTCCCACAGTGCTATTAGGAAGGGAGTTCCAGGATTTTGACCCAGCGACAATGAAGGAACGGCGATATATTTCCAAGTCGGGATGGTGTGTGACTTGGAGGGGAACGTGCAGGTGGTGTTGTTCCCATGCGCCTGCTGCTCTTGTCCTTCTTGGTGGTAGAGGTCGCGGGTTTGGGAGGTGCTGTCGAAGAAGCCTTGGCGAGTTGCTGCAGTGCATCCTGTGGATGGTACACACTGCAGCCACTGTGCGCCGGTGGTGAAGGGAGTGAATGTTTAGGGTGGTGGATGAGGTACCAATCAAGCGGGCTGCTTTATCTTGGATGGTGTCGAGCTTCTTGAGTGTTGTTGGAGCTGCACTCATCCAGGCAAGTGGAGAGTATTCCATCACACTCCTGACTTGTGCCTTGTAGATGGTTGAAAGGCTTTGGGCATCAGGAGATGAGTCACTCGCTGCAGAATACCCAGCCTCTGACCTGCTCTCGTAGCCACAGTATTTGAATGGCTGGTCCAGTTCAGTTTCTGGTCAATGGTGACCTCCAGGATGTTGATGGTGGGGGATTCGGCGATGGTAATGCCGTTGAATGTGAAGGGGAGGTGGTTAGACTCTCTCTTGTTGGAGATGGTCATTGCCTGGCACTTATCTGGCGCAAATGTTACTTGCCACTTATGAGCCCAAGCCTGGATGTTGTCCAGGTCTTGCTGCATGCGGGCTCGGACTGCTTCATTATCTGAGGGGTTGCGAATGGAACTGAACACTGTGCAGTCATCAGCGAACATCCCCATTTCTGACCTTATGATGGAGGGAAGGTCATTGATGAAGCAGCTGAAGATGGTTGGGCCTAGGACACTGCCCTGAGGAACTCCTGCAGCAATGCCCTGGGGCTGAGATGATTGGCCTCCAACAACCACTACCATCTTCCTTTGTGCTAGGTATGACTCCAGCCACTGGAGAGTTTTCCCCCTGATTCCCATGGACTTCAATTTTACGAGGGCTCCTTGGTGCCACACTCGGTCAAATGCTGCCTTGATGTCAAGGGCAGTCACTCTCACCTCACCTCTGGAATTCAGCTCTTTTGTCCATGTTTGGACCAAGGCTGTAATGAGGTCTGGAGCCGAGTGATCCTGGCGGAACCCAAACTGAGCATCGGTGAGCAGGTTATTGGTGAGTAAGTGCCGCTTGATAGCACTGTTGACGACACCTTCCATCAGTTTGCTGATGATTGAGAGTAGACTGATGGGGCGGTAATTGGCCGGATTGGATTTGTCCTGCTTTTTGTGGACAGGACATACCTGGGCAATTTTCCACATTGTCGGGTGGATGCCAGTGTTGTAGCTGTACTGGAACAGCTTGGCTAGAGGCGCAGCTAGTTCTGGAGCACAAGTCTTCAGCACTACAGCTGGGATGTTGTCGGGGCCCATAGCCTTTGCTGTATCCAGTGCACTCAGCCATTTCTTGATATCACGTGGAGTGAATCGAATTGGCCGAAGACTGGCTTCCGTGATGGTGGGGATAATTGGAGGAGGCTGAGATGGATCATCCACTCGGCACTTCTGGCTGAAGATGGTTGCAAACGCTTCAGCCTTGTCTTTTGCACTCACGTGCTGGACTCCGCCATCATTGAGAATGGGGATGTTTACAGAGCCTCCTCCTCCCGTTAGTTGTTTAATTGTCCACCACCATTCACGACTGGATGTGGCAGGACTGCAGAGCTTTGATCTGATCCGTTGGTTGTGGAATCGCTTAGCTCTGTCCATAGCATGTTGCTTCCGCTGTTTAGCATGCATGTAGTCCTGAGTTGTAGCTTCACCAGGTTGGTACCTGGTGAAGCTACAACTCAGGACTAAATGCATGGGGCGATGTAGTCAGGAATATCCATGGAATGGGGGAGATGTAGACAGGACTACAATGTGGACTGGACTACTATCCATGGAATGCGGGAAAAGTAGACAGGACAATCCATGGACTGGGCAGATGTAGACAGGACTATCCATTGATTGGGGGAGATATAGTCAGGACAATCCATGGAATGGGAAGATGATGACAGTACTATCCATTGAATGGGGGGAGATGTAGACAGGACTATCTGTGGAATAGGCCGATGTGGACAGGACTATCCATGGACTGGGGAAATGAAGACAGGACTATCCATCGAATGGGGAGATGAAGACAGGACTATCCATGGAATGTGGAGATATAGTCAGGACTATCCTTGGAATGGGGAGATGTAGACAGGACTATCCTTGGAATGGGGAGATGTAGACAGGACTATCCTTGGAATGGGGAGATGTAGACAAGACTATCCTTGGAATGGGGAGATGTAGACAGGACTATCCTTGGAATGGGGAGATGTAGACAGGACTATCCTTGGAATGGGGAGATGTAGACAGGACTATCCATGGAATGGGGGAGATGTAGACAGGACTATCCTTGGAATGGGGAGATATGGACAGGACTATCCATGGAATGTGGAGATGTAGACAAGACGATCCATGGAATGGGGGAGATATAGGCAGGACTATCCGTGGAATGGGCCCATTAGAACGTCAAGGGATGATCTACCGTATTGGCTGAGCATGAACTTGTATGTGGCCGACTCCTGGTTGTTCTCTGCCTCTTCTTGTGCTGCTGGTGGTCTCCGTCATCACCCTGCTGCCTTCAGTAGCTTTCTTCTAACTCCTTCAGCCACAGACAAAGAAAAAAGGAAAGAAAGGAAGGAAGGATAGAAAGAAGAAATTTCCATCTATAGTCCCACATCAACATGGTTGTCTCTTAACTGCCCTCTGAAGTGGCCGAGGAAGTCATTCCGTTTGTATCAAACCGCTACCAGCAGTTCAAGGAGACCCACCACCATCTTCTCAGGACAACTAGGGATGGGCAGTGTCCTAGGCCAAACCATCTTCAGCTGCTTCATCAATGACCTTCCCTCCATCATAAGGTCAGAAATGGGGATGTTCGCTGATGATTGCACAGTGTTCAGTTCCATTCGCAACCCCTCAGATAATGAAGCAGTCCGAGCCCGCATGCAGCAAGACCTGGACAACATCCAGGCTTGGGCTGATAAGTGGCATGTGCCAGACAATGACCATCTCCAACAAGAGAGAGTCCAACCACCTCCCCTTCACATTCAACAGCATTACCATCACCGAATCCCCCACCATCAACATCCTGGGGGTCACCATTGACCAGAAACTTAACTGGACCAGCCACATTAATACTGTGGCTACAAGAGCAGGTCAGAGGCTGGGTATTCTGTGGTGAGTGACTCACCTCCTGACTCCCCAAAGCCTTTCCACCATCTACAAGGCACAAGTCAGGAGTGTGATGGAATACTCTTCACTTGCCTGGATGAGTGCAGCTCCAACAACACTCAAGAAGCTCGACACCATCCAGGACAAAGCAGCCCGCTTGATTGGCACCCCATCCACCACCCTAAACATTCACTCCCTTCACCACCGGCGCACTGTGGCTGCAGTGTGTACCATCCACAGGATGCACTGCAGCAACTCGCCAAGGCTTCTTCGACAGCACCTCCCAAACCCGCGACCTCTACCACCTAGAAGGACAAGGGCAGCAGGTACATGGGAACAACACCACCTGCACGTTCCCCTCCAAGTCACACACCATCCCGACTTGGAAATATATCGCCGTTCCTTCATTGTCGCTGGGTCAAAATCCTGGAACTCCCTTCCTAACAGCACTGTGGGAGAACCGTCACCACACGGACTGCAGCGGTTCAAGATGGCGGCTCACCGCCACCTTCTCAAGGGCAATTAGGGATGGGCAATAAATGCCGGGCTCGCCAGCGACGCCCACATCCCGTGAATGAATTTAAAAAAGGGAAACGAGCATAATTCAGAGTTGTTGGTCAGAAACAAGGAGTAAGGGCAAATGACCCTGAGGTCAAATGGGGCACAGATGGCCACAGAGGTGCAATCTATGAGTCAGTGCCCCATTGCCCACTCAGTCCTCTTACTCGACATGGAGGGACTGATTCACTGATTTACTCACATCCCAGGCGTCCCACACGAAGCTTTAAATGACCCTGAAGTAAAAATATCGATGCTCAGCGGCCACCGTGAAAGTCAAATCAGACGTTAATGCAATCCTGATAGTCTTTCGGACACCACCTTTGCAAGTTCCATGACCATCGTTAATCAGAAGGGGGCTCCGTGTAGCTAGGCAACCGCATCAAAGTCTTACGAGGAGCCACTGTTGGTGTTCACAACTCTGAGCAAACCTTGGAACCCTTCCTCTTCATTTCACTTCCATTTCATACTGGTCCAACACTGCTTCAGGTTTTCTCTTTGTGGCTTGTCCTGCACACTCCCATTTGTTGACCCCAGACCCATCCCACAAAGGGACCTGTCGTCTTTCCCTTGGAAATATCACTCAGGTATGTTATTTGATGAGAATGAGGAGGAGCAATTCAGGACTCTCCAGTCAGGCAGCACATAATGTATTGGACATTCATCTGCCAGGACCCTACACCAGGACCGTCCAGGACCCTACACCAGGACTGTCCAGGACCCTACACCAGGACTGTCCAGGACCCGAACCGGGACCATCCAGGACCCTACACCAGGACCGTCCAGGACCGTCCAGGACCCTCCAGGACCCGAACCAGGACCCTCCAGGACCCTCCAGGACCCAAACCAGGACCCTCCAGGACCGTACACCAGGACCGTCCAGGACCGTCCAGGACCGACCAGGACCCTACACCAGGACCCTCCAGGACCGACCAGGACCGTCCAGGACCGACCAGGACCCTACACCAGGACCCTCCAGGACCCGAACCGGGACCCTCCAGGACCCTACACCAGGACCGTCCAGGACCCGAACCGGGACCCTCCAGGACCCTACACCAGGTCCATCCAGGACCCTACACCAGGACCGTCCAGGACCCTACACCAGGACCCAACACCAGGACCCTCCAGGACCCTACACCAGGACCCTACACCAGGACCCTACACCAGGACCCAACACCAGGACCCTCCAGGACCCTACACCAGGACCCAACACCAGGACCCTACACCAGGACTGTCCAGGACCCTCCAGGACCCTACACCAGGACCCTACACCAGGACCATCCAGGACCCTACACCAGGACCATCCAGGACCCTACACCAGGACCCTACACCAGGACCGTCCAGGACCCTCCAGGACCCTACACCAGGACCCTACACCAGGACCGTCCAGGACCCTACACCAGGACCCAACACCAGGACCCTACACCAGGACCCTACACCAGGACCCTACACCAGGACCCTACACCAGGACCCTCCAGGACCCTACACCAGGACCCTACACCAGGACCCTACACCAGGACCATCCAGGACCCTACACCAGGACCATCCAGGACCCTACACCAGTACCATCCAGGACCCTACACCAGGACCCTACAGGACCATCCAGGACCCTACACCAGGTCCCTCCAGGACCCTACACCAGGACCCTCCAGGACCATCCAGGACCCTACACCAGGTCCCTCCAGGACCCTACACCAGGACCCTACACCAGGTCCCTCCAGGACCCTACACCAGGACCCTCCAGGACCCTCCAGGACCCTACACCAGGACCCTACACCAGGACCATCCAGGACCCTACACCAGGACCATCCAGGACCCTACACCAGGACCCTACACCAGGACCGTCCAGGACCCTCCAGGACCCTACACCAGGACCCTACACCAGGACCCTACACCAGGACCCTACACCAGGACCCTACACCAGGACCCTACACCAGGACCCTACACCAGGACCCTCCAGGACCCTACACCTGGACCCTACACCAGGACCCTACACCAGGACCATCCAGGACCCTACACCAGGACCATCCAGGACCCTACACCAGGACCCTACAGGACCATCCAGGACCCTACACCAGGTCCCTCCAGGACCCTACACCAGGACCCTACACCAGGTCCCTCCAGGACCCTACACCAGGACCCTCCAGGACCCTCCAGGACCCTCCAGGACCCTACACCAGGACCCTACACCAGGACCATCCAGGACCCTACACCAGGACCATCCAGGACCCTACACCAGGACCATCCAGGACCCTCCAGGACCCTCCAGGACCCTACACCAGGACCCTCCAGGACCCTACACCAGGACCGTCCAGGACCCTCCAGGACCCTACACCAGGACCATCCAGGACCCTCCAGGACCCTCCAGGACCCTACACCAGGACCCTCCAGGACCCTACACCAGGACCATCCAGGACCCTACACCAGGACCCTACACCAGGACCGTCCAGGACCCTCCAGGACCCTACACCAGGACCCTACACCAGGACCATCCAGGACCCTACACCAGGACCATCCAGGACCCTACACCAGGACCCTCCAGGACCCTACACCAGGACCCTCCAGGACCCTACACCAGGACCCTACACCAGGACCGTCCAGGACCCTCCAGGACCCTACACCAGGACCCTACACCAGGACCGTCCAGGACCCTACACCAGGACCCTACACCAGGACCATCCAGGACCCTACACCAGGACCCTACACCAGGACCGTCCAGGACCCTCCAGGACCCTACACCAGGACCGTCCAGGACCCTACACCAGGACCCAACACCAGGACCCTACACCAGGACCATCCAGGACCCTACACCAGGACCGTCCAGGACCCTACACCAGGACCCAACACCAGGACCCTACACCAGGACCCTACACCAGGACCCTACACCAGGACCCTACACCAGGACCCTACACCAGGACCCTACACCAGGACCCTCCAGGACCCTACACCAGGACCCTACACCAGGACCCTCCAGGACCCTACACCAGGACCCTACACCAGGACCCTACACCAGGACCATCCAGGACCCTACACCAGGACCCTACACCAGGACCCTACAGGACCCTACACCAGGACCCTACACCAGGACCCTCCAGGACCCTACACCAGGACCCTACACCAGGACCCTCCAGGACCCTACACCAGGACCCTACACCAGGACCCTACACCAGGACCATCCAGGACCCTACACCAGTACCATCCAGGACCCTACACCAGGACCCTACACCAGGACCCTCCAGGACCCTACACCA